>NW_026737070.1:0-51464 GCF_949786415.1 Peromyscus eremicus | reverse complement strand
CAAATAGGGAGCGCAATAGTGACTTTTCTTATCAGAAAACACCTCTTGCTCGTAGGACCAGAAACTGCATGGTATTCAACTCCATTTTTGACTGGGGAAACAAACACTAGCTCGCATTATAAGAAACACACTCTGCTTTTGAGGAAAGAGCACTCTTCTACACTAATGTGTTTTCTATGGGGTCCGAACAGTGAGCTTGCTCAGAACAAAAGAACTGTGCTTCATACACACAGGGGCCATATCTAGTTCAACTCTGCTTAGTAAACTGACAAGAACAGTAGCTCCGCTTCAGTCCAATACACTGTACTTGCTGGGAACAGATGCCAGTGCTATTTGCCCTGTTTATGACAATGGGAGTGCAATAGTGACTCTCTTATCGGAAAACAACTCTTGCTCGTAGGACAAGAAACTGCATGTGATTCAACTCCATTTAAGACTGGGAAACAAATGCTAGCTCGCTTTACAAGAAACACACTCTGCTTTTGAGAAAAGAGCACTCTTCTACTCAACTGTGTTTCCTATGGGGTCTGAACAGTGAGCTTGCTCAGAACAAAAGAACTGTGCTTCCTACACACAGGGCCAATATCTAGTTCAACTCTGCTTAGGAAACTGACAAGAACAGTAGCTCCTCTTCAGTCCAATACACTGTACTTGCTGGGAACAGACGCGAGTGCTATTTGCACTGTGTATGGCAATGGGAGCACAAGAGTGACTTTCCTTACCAGAAAACAACTCTTGCTTGTAGGACCAAAAACTGCATGTGATTCAACTCCATTTAGGACTGGGAAACAAACACTAGCTCGCCTTACAAGAAACACACTCTGCTTTTGAGAAAAGAGCACTCTTCTACTCTACTGTGTTTCCTATAGGGCCAGAACAGTGAGCTTGCTCAGAACAAAAGAACTGTGCTTCATACAAATACGGCCATATCTAGTTCAATTATGCTTAGGAAACTGAAAAGAACAGTAGATCCTCTTCAGTCCAATACAGTGTACATGCTGGAACAGACGCCAGTGTTATTTGCCCTGTGAATGAAAATGGAAGCACAATAGTGACTCTTCTTAACAGAAAACAACTCTTGCTCTTAGGACAAGAGACTGCATGTGATTCAACTCCATTTAGGACTGGGAAACAAATGCTAGCTCACTTTACAAGAAACACACTCTGCTTTTGAGAAAAGAGCACTCTTCTACTCTACTGTGTTTCCTATGGGGTCCGAACAGTGAGCTTGCTCAGAACAAAAGAACTGTGCTTCCTACACACAGGGGCAATATCTAGTTCAACTCTGCTTAGGAAACTGACAAGAACAGTAGCTCCGCTTCAGTCCAATACACTGTACTTGCTGGGAACAGACGCCAGTGCTATTTGCACTGTGTATGGCAATGCGAGCGCAATAATGACTTTCCTTACCAGAAAACAACTCTTGCTCATAGGACCAAAACCTGCATGTGATTCAACTCCATTTAGGACTGGGAAACAAACGCTAGCTCACCTTACAAGAAACACACTCTGCTTTTGAGAAAAGAGCACTCTTCTACTCTACTGTTTTTCCTATAGGGCCAGAACAGTGAGTTTGATCAGAACAAAAGAACTGTGATTCCTACAAATACGGCCATATCTAGTTCAATTCTGCTTAGGAAACTGACAAGAACAGTGGAACCTCTTCATTCCAATACACTGTACATGCTGGGAACAGACGCCAGTGCTATTTGCCCTGTGTATGACAATGGGAGCACAATAGTGACTTTCGTTACCAGAAATAAACTCTTGCTCGTAGGACCAGAAACTGCATGTGATTCAGCTCCATTTAGGACTGGGAAACAAACGCTAGCTTGCCATACAAGAAACACGCTCTGCTTTTGAGAACAGAGCACTCTTCTACTCTACTGTGTTTCCTATAGGGTCCGAACAGTGAGCTTGCTCTGAACAAAAGAACTGTGCTTCCTACACACACGGCCATATTTAGTTCAATTCTGCTTTGGAACCTGAGAAGAACAGTAGATCCTCTTCAGTCCAATACACCCTACTTACTGGGAACAGACGCCAGTGCTATTTGTTCTGTGTATGGCAATGGCATCGCAATAGTGACAATTCTTACCAGAAAACAACTCTTGCTCGTAGGATTAGAAACTGCATGTGATTCAACTCCATTTAGGACTGGGAAACAAATGCTAGCTCACCTTACAAGAAACACACTCTGCTTTTGAGAAAAGAGCACTCTTCTACTCTACTGTGTTTCCTATGGGGTCCGAACAGTGAGCTTGCACAGAACAAAAGAACTGTGCTTCCTACACACACGGGCCATATCTAGTTCAACTCTGCTTAGGAAACTGACAAGAACAGTAGATCCTCTTCAGACTAATACACTGTACTTGCTGGAAAAAGACGCGAGGGCTATTTGCACTGTGTATGGCAAAGGGAGCACAATAGTGACTTTCCTTACCAGAAAACAACTCTTGCTGGTAGAACCAAAAACTGCATGTGATTCAACTCCATTTAGGACTGGTAAACAAACGCTAGCTCGCCTTACAAGAAACACACTCTGCCTTTGAGAAAAGAGCACTCTTCTACTCTACTGTGTTTCCTAGAGGGCCAGAACAGAGAGATTGCTCAGAACAAAAGAATTGTGCTTCCTACATACAGGGCCATATCTAGTTCAATTCTGCTTAGGAAACTGACAAGAAAATAGATCCTTTTCAGTCCAATACACTGTACATTCTAGGAACAGACGCGAGTGCTATTTGCCCTGTGTATGACAATGGGAGCGCAATAGTGACTCTTCTTACCAGAAAACAAGTCTTGCTCGTAGGACCAGAAACTGCATGTGATTCAACTCCATATAGGACTGGGAAAAAAACACTAGCTGGCCTTACAAGAAACACACTCTGCTTTTGAGAAAAGAGCACTCTTCTACTCTACTGTGTTTCCTATGGTGTCCGAACAGTGAGCTTGATCAGAACTAGAGAACTGTGCTTCCTACACACACGGGCCATATCTAGTTCAACTCTGCTTAGGAAACTGACAAGAACAGTAGCTCCTCTTCAGTCCAATACACTGTACTTGCTGGAAACAGACACGAGTGCTATTTGTACTGTATAAGGCAAAGGGAGCGCAATAGTGACTTTCCTTACCAGAAAACAACTCTTGCTGGTAGGACCAAAAACTGCATGTGATTCAACTCCACTTAGGACTGGGAAAAAAACGCTAGCTCGCCTTACAAGAAACACACTCTGCTTATGAGAAAAGAGCACTCTTCTACTCTACTGTGTTTCCTATAGGGCCAGAACAGAGAGCTTGCTCAGAACAAAAGAACTGTTCTTCCTACATACACGGCCATATCTAGTTCAATTCTGCTTAGGAAACTGACAAGAACAATAGATCCTTTTCAGTCCAATACACTGCACATGCTGGGAACAGACGCGAGTGCTCTTTGCACTATGTATGGCAATGGGAACGCAATAGTGACTTTCCTTACCAGAAAACAAATCTTGCTCGTAGGACCAGAAACTGCATGTGATTCAACTCCATTTAGGACTGGGAAACAAACGCTAGCTCACCTTACAAGAAACACACTCTGCTTTTGAGAAAAGAGCACTCTTCTACTCTACTGTGTTTCCTATGGGGTCCGAACAGTGAGCTTGCTCAGAACAAAAGAACTGTGCTTCCTACACACAGGGGCCATATCTAGTTCAACTCTGCTTAGGAAACTGACAAGAACAGTAGCTCCTCTTCAGACTAATACTCTGTACTTGCTGGAAAAAGACGCGAGTGCTATTTGCACTGTGTATGGCAAAGGGAGCACAATAGTGACTTTCCTTACCAGAAAACAACTCTTGCTGGTAGGACAAGAAACTGCATGTGATTCAACTCCATTTAGGACTGGGAAACAAATGCTAGCTCGCTTTACAAGAAACACACTCTGCTTTTGAGAAAAGAGCACTCTTCTACTCTACTGTGTTTCCTATGGGGTCTGAACAGTGAGCTTGCTCAGAACAAAAGAACTGTGCTTCCTACACACAGGGGCCATATCTAGTTCAACTCTGCTTAGGAAAATGACAAGAACAGTAGATTCTCTTCATTCCAATACACTGTACTTGCTGGGAACAGATGCGAGTGCTATTTGCACTGTGTATGGAAATGGGAGCACAATAGTGACATTCCTTACCAGAAAACAAATCTTGTTCATAGGACCAAAAACTGCATGTGATTCAACTCCATTTAGAACTGGGAAACAAACGCTAGCTCGCCTTTCAAGAAACACACTATGCTTTTGAGAAAAGAGCACTCTTCTACTCTACTGTGTTTTTTATAGGGCCAGAACAGTGAGTTTGCTCAGAACAAAAGAACTGTGCTTCCAACAAATACGGCCATATCTAGTTCAATTCTGCTTAGGAAACTGACAAGAACAGTAGATCCTCTTCAGTCCAATACACTGTAAATGCTGGGAACAGACGCCAGTGCTATTTGGCCTGTGTATGACAATGGGAGTGCAATAGTGACTCTTCTTACCAGAAAACAACTCTTGCTCGTAAGACAAGAAACTGCATGTGATTCAACTCCTTTTAGGATTGGGAAACAAACGCTAGCTCGCCTTACAAGAAACAAACTCTGCTTTTGAGAAAAGAGCACTATTCTACTCTACTGTGTATCCTATGGGGACAGAACAGTGAGCTTGCTCAGAACAACAGAACTGTGCTTCCTCCACACACGGGCCATATCTAGTTCAACTCTGCTTAGGAAACTGACAAGAACAGTATATTCTCTTCAGTCCAATACACTGTACTTGCTGGGAACAGATGCGAGTGCTATTTGGACTGTGTATTGCAATGGGAGCGCAATAGTGACTTTCCTTACCAGAAAACAACTCTTGTTGGTAGGACCAGAAACTGCATGTGATTCAACTCCATTTAGGACTGGGAAACAAACGCTAGCTCGCTTTACAAGAAACACACTCTGCTTTTGAGAAAAGAGCACTCTTCTACTCTACTGTGTTTCCTATAGGGCCAGAACAGTGAGTTTGCTCAGAACAAAAGCACTGTGCTTCCTACAAATACGGCCATATCTAGTTCAATTATGCTTAGGAAACTTACAAGAACAGTAGATCCTCTTCAGGCCAATACACTGTACATGCTGGGAACTGACGCCAGTGCTCTTTGCCCTGTGTATGACAATGGGAGCGCAATAGTGACTCTTCTTACCAGAAAACAACTCTTGCTCATAGTACCAAAAACAGGATGTGATTCAACTCCACTTAGGACTGGGAAACAAACGCTAGCTTGCCTTACATGAAACACACTCTGCTGTTGAGAAAAGTGCACTCTTCTACTCTACTGTGTTTCCTATGGGGTCCGAACAGTGAGCTTGCTCAGAACAGAAGAACTGTGCTTCCTCCACACACGGGCCATATCTAGTTCAACTCTGCTTAGGAAACTGACAAGAACGGTAGCTCCTCTTCAGTCCAATACACTGTACTAGCTGGGAACAGACGCGAGTGCTATTTGCACTGTGTATGGCAATAGGAGCGCAATAGGGACTTTTTTTATCGGAAAAAACCTCTTGCTCATAGGACCAGAATCTGCATGGGATTCAACTCCATTTCTGACTGGAAACAAACACTAGTTCGCCTTACAAGAAACACACTCTGCTTTTGAGAAAAGAGCACTCTTCTACTCTACTGTATTTCCTATGGGGTCCGAACAGTGAGCTTGCTCAGAACAAAAGAACTGTGCTTCCTACACACACGGGCCATATCTAGTTCAATTCTGCTTAGGAAACTGACAAGAACGGTAGCTCCTCCTCAGTCGAATACACTGTCCTAGCTGGGAACAGACGCGAGTGCTATTTGTACTGTGTATGGCAATAGGAGCGCAATAGTGACTCTTCTTATCAGAAAACAACTCTTGCTGGTAGGACCAGAAACTGCATGGGATTCAACTCTATTTAGGACTGGGAAACAAACAATAGCTCGACTTACAAGAAACACACTCTGGATTGAGAAAGGAGCACTCTTCTACTCTAATATGTTTCCTATAGGGCCAGAAAAGTGAGCATTCTCAGAACAAAAGAACTGTGCTTCCTACACACATGGTCCATATCTAGTTAAACTCTGCTTAGGAAACTGACAAGAACAGTAGATCCTCTTCAGTCCAATACACTGTACATGCTGGAAACAGATGCCAGTGTGATTTGCCCTGTGTATGACAATGGGAGCACAATAGTGACTCTTCTTACCAGAAAACAACTCTTGCTCGTAGTACAAGAAACTGCATGTGATTCAACTCCATTTAGGACTGGGAAACAAACGCTAGCTCGCCTTACAAGAAACACACTCTGCTTTTGAGAAAAGAGCACTCTTCTACTCTACTGTGTATCCTAGGGGGTCTGAACAGTGAGCTTGCTCAGAACAACAGAACTGTGCTTCCTCCACACACGGGCCATATCTAGTTCAACTCTGCTTTGGAAACTGACAAGAACAGTAGATCCACTTCAGTCCAATACACTGTACATGTAGGGAACAGACGCCAGTGCTATTTGTCCTCTGTATGACAATGGGAGCACAATAGTGACTCTTCTTATCAGAAAACACCTCTTGCTGGTAGGACCAGAAACTGCATGTGATTCAACTCCATTTAGGACTGGGAAACAAACGGTAGCTTGCCTTACAAGAAACACACTCTGCTTTTGTGAAAAGAGCAGTCTTCTATTCTACTGTGGTTCCTATGGGGTCCGAACATTGAGCTTGCTCAGAACAAAAGAACTGTGCTTCCTACACACATGGGCCATATCTAGTTCAACTCTGCTTAGGAAACTGACAAGAACAGTAGCTCCGCTTCAGTCCAATACACTGTACTTGCTGGGAACAGACGCGAGTGCTATTTGCACTGTGTATGGCAATGGGAGCGCAATAGTGACTTTCCTTACCAGAAAACAACTCTTGCTGGTAGGACCAGAAACTGCTTGTGATTCAACTCCATTTAGGATTGGAAAACAAACACTAGCTTGCCTTACAAGAAACACAGTCTGGTTTTCAGAAAAGAGCACTCTTCTACTCTACTGTGTTTCCTATAGGGCCAGAAGAGTGAGTTTGCTCAGAACAAAAACACTGTGCTTCCTACAAATATGACCATATCTAGTTCAATTCTGCTTAGGAATCTTACAAGAACAGTAGATCCTCTTCAGTCCAATACACTGTAGATGCTGGGAACAGACGCCAGTGCTATTTGCCCTGTGTATGACAATGGGAGCGCAATAGTGACTCTTCTTACCAGAAAACAACTCTTGATCGTAGGACCAAAAACAGGATGTGATTCAACTCCACTTAGGACTGGGAAACAAACGCTAGCTTGCCTTATATGAAACACACTCTGCTTTTGAGAAAAGAGCACTCTTCTACTCTACTGTGTTTCCTATGGGGACCGAACAGTGAGCTTGCTCAGAACAAAAGAACTGTGCTTCCTACACACACGGGCCATATCTAGTTCATCTCTGCTTAGGAAACTGACAAGAACGGTAGCTCCTCTTCAGTCCAATACACTGTACAAGCTGGGAACAGACGCGAGTGCTATTTGCACTGTGTATGGCAATAGGAGCGCAATAGTGACTTTTCTTATCAGAAAACACCTCTTGCTCGTAGGACCAGAAACTGCATGGTATTCAACTCCATTTTTGACTGGGAAACAAACACTAGCTCGCATTATAAGAAACACACTCTGCTTTTGAGAAAAGAGCACTCTTCTACACTAATGTGTTTTCTATGGGGTCCGAACAGTGAGCTTGCTCAGAACAAAAGAACTGTGCTTCATACACACAGGGGCCATATCTAGTTCAACTCTGCTTAGTAAACTGACAAGAACAGTAGCTCCGCTTCAGTCCAATACACTGTACTTGCTGGGAACAGATGCCAGTGCTATTTGCCCTGTTTATGACAATGGGAGTGCAATAGTGACTCTTCTTATCGGAAAACAACTCTTGCTCGTAGGACAAGAAACTGCATGTGATTCAACTCCATTTAAGACTGGGAAACAAATGCTAGCTCGCTTTACAAGAAACACACTCTGCTTTTGAGAAAAGAGCACTCTTCTACTCAACTGTGTTTCCTATGGGGTCTGAACAGTGAGCTTGCTCAGAACAAAAGAACTGTGCTTCCTACACACAGGGCCAATATCTAGTTCAACTCTGCTTAGGAAACTGACAAGAACAGTAGCTCCTCTTCAGTCCAATACACTGTACTTGCTGGGAACAGACGCGAGTGCTATTTGCACTGTGTATGGCAATGGGAGCACAAGAGTGACTTTCCTTACCAGAAAACAACTCTTGCTTGTAGGACCAAAAACTGCATGTGATTCAACTCCATTTAGGACTGGGAAACAAACACTAGCTCGCCTTACAAGAAACACACTCTGCTTTTGAGAAAAGAGCACTCTTCTACTCTACTGTGTTTCCTATAGGGCCAGAACAGTGAGCTTGCTCAGAACAAAAGAACTGTGCTTCATACAAATACGGCCATATCTAGTTCAATTATGCTTAGGAAACTGAAAAGAACAGTAGATCCTCTTCAGTCCAATACAGTGTACATGCTGGGAACAGACGCCAGTGTTATTTGCCCTGTGAATGAAAATGGAAGCACAATAGTGACTCTTCTTAACAGAAAACAACTCTTGCTCTTAGGACAAGAGACTGCATGTGATTCAACTCCATTTAGGACTAGGAAACAAATGCTAGCTCACTTTACAAGAAACACACTCTGCTTTTGAGAAAAGAGCACTCTTCTACTCTACTGTGTTTCCTATGGGGTCCGAACAGTGAGCTTGCTCAGAACAAAAGAACTGTGCTTCCTACACACAGGGGCAATATCTAGTTCAACTCTGCTTAGGAAACTGACAAGAACAGTAGCTCCGCTTCAGTCCAATACACTGTACTTGCTGGGAACAGACGCCAGTGCTATTTGCACTGTGTATGGCAATGCGAGCGCAATAATGACTTTCCTTACCAGAAAACAACTCTTGCTCATAGGACCAAAACCTGCATGTGATTCAACTCCATTTAGGACTGGGAAACAAACGCTAGCTCACCTTACAAGAAACACACTCTGCTTTTGAGAAAAGAGCACTCTTCTACTCTACTGTTTTTCCTATAGGGCCAGAACAGTGAGTTTGATCAGAACAAAAGAACTGTGATTCCTACAAATACGGCCATATCTAGTTCAATTCTGCTTAGGAAACTGACAAGAACAGTGGAACCTCTTCAGTCCAATACACTGTACATGCTGGGAACAGACGCCAGTGCTATTTGCCCTGTGTATGGCAATGGGAGCACAATAGTGACTTTCGTTACCAGAAATAAACTCTTGCTCGTAGGACCAGAAACTGCATGTGATTCAGCTCCATTTAGGACTGGGAAACAAACGCTAGCTTGCCGTACAAGAAACACGCTCTGCTTTTGAGAACAGAGCACTCTTCTACTCTACTGTGTTTCCTATAGGGTCCGAACAGTGAGCTTGCTCTGAACAAAAGAACTGTGCTTCCTACACACACGGCCATATTTAGTTCAATTCTGCTTTGGAACCTGAGAAGAACAGTAGATCCTCTTCAGTCCAATACACCCTACTTACTGGGAACAGACGCCAGTGCTATTTGTTCTGTGTATGGCAATGGCATCGCAATAGTGACAATTCTTACCAGAAAACAACTCTTGCTCGTAGGATTAGAAACTGCATGTGATTCAACTCCATTTAGGACTGGGAAACAAATGCTAGCTCACCTTACAAGAAACACACTCTGCTTTTGAGAAAAGAGCACTCTTCTACTCTACTGTGTTTCCTATGGGGTCCGAACAGTGAGCTTGCACAGAACAAAAGAACTGTGCTTCCTACACACACGGGCCATATCTAGTTCAACTCTGCTTAGGAAACTGACAAGAACAGTAGATCCTCTTCAGACTAATACACTGTACTTGCTGGAAAAAGACGCGAGGGCTATTTGCACTGTGTATGGCAAAGGGAGCACAATAGTGACTTTCCTTACCAGAAAACAACTCTTGCTGGTAGAACCAAAAACTGCATGTGATTCAACCCCATTTAGGACTGGTAAACAAACGCTAGCTCGCCTTACAAGAAACACACTCTGCCTTTGAGAAAAGAGCACTCTTCTACTCTACTGTGTTTCCTAGAGGGCCAGAACAGAGAGATTGCTCAGAACAAAAGAATTGTGCTTCCTACATACAGGGCCATATCTAGTTCAATTCTGCTTAGGAAACTGACAAGAAAATAGATCCTTTTCAGTCCAATACACTGTACATTCTAGGAACAGACGCGAGTGCTATTTGCCCTGTGTATGACAATGGGAGCGCAATAGTGACTCTTCTTACCAGAAAACAAGTCTTGCTCGTAGGACCAGAAACTGCATGTGATTCAACTCCATATAGGACTGGGAAAAAAACACTAGCTGGCCTTACAAGAAACACACTCTGCTTTTGAGAAAAGAGCACTCTTCTACTCTACTGTGTTTCCTATGGTGTCCGAACAGTGAGCTTGATCAGAACTAGAGAACTGTGCTTCCTACACACACGGGCCATATCTAGTTCAACTCTGCTTAGGAAACTGACAAGAACAGTAGCTCCTCTTCAGTCCAATACACTGTACTTGCTGGAAACAGACACGAGTGCTATTTGTACTGTATAAGGCAAAGGGAGCGCAATAGTGACTTTCCTTACCAGAAAACAACTCTTGCTGGTAGGACCAAAAACTGCATGTGATTCAACTCCACTTAGGACTGGGAAAAAAACGCTAGCTCGCCTTACAAGAAACACACTCTGCTTTTGAGAAAAGAGCACTCTTCTACTCTACTGTGTTTCCTATAGGGCCAGAACAGAGAGCTTGCTCAGAACAAAAGAACTGTTCTTCCTACATACACGGCCATATCTAGTTCAATTCTGCTTAGGAAACTGACAAGAACAATAGATCCTTTTCAGTCCAATACACTGCACATGCTGGGAACAGACGCGAGTGCTCTTTGCACTATGTATGGCAATGGGAACGCAATAGTGACTTTCCTTACCAGAAAACAAATCTTGCTCATAGGACCAGAAACTGCATGTGATTCAACTCCATTTAGGACTGGGAAACAAACGCTAGCTCACCTTACAAGAAACACACTCTGCTTTTGAGAAAAGAGCACTCTTCTACTCTACTGTGTTTCCTATGGGGTCCGAACAGTGAGCTTGCTCAGAACAAAAGAACTGTGCTTCCTACACACAGGGGCCATATCTAGTTCAACTCTGCTTAGGAAACTGACAAGAACAGTAGCTCCTCTTCAGACTAATACTCTGTACTTGCTGGAAAAAGACGCGAGTGCTATTTGCACTGTGTATGGCAAAGGGAGCACAATAGTGACTTTCCTTACCAGAAAACAACTCTTGCTGGTAGGACAAGAAACTGCATGTGATTCAACTCCATTTAGGACTGGGAAACAAATGCTAGCTCGCTTTACAAGAAACACACTCTGCTTTTGAGAAAAGAGCACTCTTCTACTCTACTGTGTTTCCTATGGGGTCTGAACAGTGAGCTTGCTCAGAACAAAAGAACTGTGCTTCCTACACACAGGGGCCATATCTAGTTCAACTCTGCTTAGGAAAATGACAAGAACAGTAGATTCTCTTCATTCCAATACACTGTACTTGCTGGGAACAGATGCGAGTGCTATTTGCACTGTGTATGGAAATGGGAGCACAATAGTGACATTCCTTACCAGAAAACAAATCTTGTTCATAGGACCAAAAACTGCATGTGATTCAACTCCATTTAGAACTGGAAAACAAACGCTAGCTCGCCTTTCAAGAAACACACTATGCTTTTGAGAAAAGAGCACTCTTCTACTCTACTGTGTTTTTTATAGGGCCAGAACAGTGAGTTTGCTCAGAACAAAAGAACTGTGCTTCCAACAAATACGGCCATATCTAGTTCAATTCTGCTTAGGAAACTGACAAGAACAGTAGATCCTCTTCAGTCCAATACACTGTAAATGCTGGGAATAGACGCCAGTGCTATTTGGCCTGTGTATGACAATGGGAGTGCAATAGTGACTCTTCTTACCAGAAAACAACTCTTGCTCGTAAGACAAGAAACTGCATGTGATTCAACTCCTTTTAGGATTGGGAAACAAACGCTAGCTCGCCTTACAAGAAACAAACTCTGCTTTTGAGAAAAGAGCACTATTCTACTCTACTGTGTATCCTATGGGGACAGAACAGTGAGCTTGCTCAGAACAACAGAACTGTGCTTCCTCCACACACGGGCCATATCTAGTTCAACTCTGCTTAGGAAACTGACAAGAACAGTATATTCTCTTCAGTCCAATACACTGTACTTGCTGGGAACAGATGCGAGTGCTATTTGGACTGTGTATTGCAATGGGAGCGCAATAGTGACTTTCCTTACCAGAAAACAACTCTTGTTGGTAGGACCAGAAACTGCATGTGATTCAACTCCATTTAGGACTGGGAAACAAACGCTAGCTCGCTTTACAAGAAACACACTCTGCTTTTGAGAAAAGAGCACTCTTCTACTCTACTGTGTTTCCTATAGGGCCAGAACAGTGAGTTTGCTCAGAACAAAAGCACTGTGCTTCCTACAAATACGGCCATATCTAGTTCAATTATGCTTAGGAAACTTACAAGAACAGTAGATCCTCTTCAGGCCAATACACTGTACATGCTGGGAACTGACGCCAGTGCTCTTTGCCCTGTGTATGACAATGGGAGCGCAATAGTGACTCTTCTTACCAGAAAACAACTCTTGCTCGTAGTACCAAAAACAGGATGTGATTCAACTCCACTTAGGACTGGGAAACAAACGCTAGCTTGCCTTACATGAAACACACTCTGCTGTTGAGAAAAGTGCACTCTTCTACTCTACTGTGTTTCCTATGGGGTCCGAACAGTGAGCTTGCTCAGAACAGAAGAACTGTGCTTCCTCCACACACGGGCCATATCTAGTTCAACTCTGCTTAGGAAACTGACAAGAACGGTAGCTCCTCTTCAGTCCAATACACTGTACTAGCTGGGAACAGACGCGAGTGCTATTTGCACTGTGTATGGCAATAGGAGCGCAATAGGGACTTTTTTTATCGGAAAAAACCTCTTGCTCATAGGACCAGAATCTGCATGGGATTCAACTCCATTTCTGACTGGAAACAAACACTAGTTCGCCTTACAAGAAACACACTCTGCTTTTGAGAAAAGAGCACTCTTCTACTCTACTGTATTTCCTATGGGGTCCGAACAGTGAGCTTGCTCAGAACAAAAGAACTGTGCTTCCTACACACACGGGCCATATCTAGTTCAATTCTGCTTAGGAAACTGACAAGAACGGTAGCTCCTCCTCAGTCGAATACACTGTCCTAGCTGGGAACAGACGCGAGTGCTATTTGTACTGTGTATGGCAATAGGAGCGCAATAGTGACTCTTCTTATCAGAAAACAACTCTTGCTGGTAGGACCAGAAACTGCATGGGATTCAACTCTATTTAGGACTGGGAAACAAACAATAGCTCGACTTACAAGAAACACACTCTGGATTGAGAAAGGAGCACTCTTCTACTCTAATATGTTTCCTATAGGGCCAGAAAAGTGAGCATTCTCAGAACAAAAGAACTGTGCTTCCTACACACATGGTCCATATCTAGTTAAACTCTGCTTAGGAAACTGACAAGAACAGTAGATCCTCTTCAGTCCAATACACTGTACATGCTGGAAACAGATGCCAGTGTGATTTGCCCTGTGTATGACAATGGGAGCACAATAGTGACTCTTCTTACCAGAAAACAACTCTTGCTCGTAGTACAAGAAACTGCATGTGATTCAACTCCATTTAGGACTGGGAAACAAACGCTAGCTCGCCTTACAAGAAACACACTCTGCTTTTGAGAAAAGAGCACTCTTCTACTCTACTGTGTATCCTAGGGGGTCTGAACAGTGAGCTTGCTCAGAACAACAGAACTGTGCTTCCTCCACACACGGGCCATATCTAGTTCAACTCTGCTTTGGAAACTGACAAGAACAGTAGATCCACTTCAGTCCAATACACTGTACATGTAGGGAACAGACGCCAGTGCTATTTGTCCTCTGTATGACAATGGGAGCACAATAGTGACTCTTCTTATCAGAAAACACCTCTTGCTGGTAGGACCAGAAACTGCATGTGATTCAACTCCATTTAGGACTGGGAAACAAACGGTAGCTTGCCTTACAAGAAACACACTCTGCTTTTGTGAAAAGAGCAGTCTTCTATTCTACTGTGGTTCCTATGGGGTCCGAACATTGAGCTTGCTCAGAACAAAAGAACTGTGCTTCCTACACACATGGGCCATATCTAGTTCAACTCTGCTTAGGAAACTGACAAGAACAGTAGCTCCGCTTCAGTCCAATACACTGTACTTGCTGGGAACAGACGCGAGTGCTATTTGCACTGTGTATGGCAATGGGAGCGCAATAGTGACTTTCCTTACCAGAAAACAACTCTTGCTGGTAGGACCAGAAACTGCTTGTGATTCAACTCCATTTAGGATTGGAAAACAAACACTAGCTTGCCTTACAAGAAACACAGTCTGGTTTTCAGAAAAGAGCACTCTTCTACTCTACTGTGTTTCCTATAGGGCCAGAAGAGTGAGTTTGCTCAGAACAAAAACACTGTGCTTCCTACAAATATGACCATATCTAGTTCAATTCTGCTTAGGAATCTTACAAGAACAGTAGATCCTCTTCAGTCCAATACACTGTAGATGCTGGGAACAGACGCCAGTGCTATTTGCCCTGTGTATGACAATGGGAGCGCAATAGTGACTCTTCTTACCAGAAAACAACTCTTGATCGTAGGACCAAAAACAGGATGTGATTCAACTCCACTTAGGACTGGGAAACAAACGCTAGCTTGCCTTATATGAAACACACTCTGCTTTTGAGAAAAGAGCACTCTTCTACTCTACTGTGTTTCCTATGGGGACCGAACAGTGAGCTTGCTCAGAACAAAAGAACTGTGCTTCCTACACACACGGGCCATATCTAGTTCATCTCTGCTTAGGAAACTGACAAGAACGGTAGCTCCTCTTCAGTCCAATACACTGTACAAGCTGGGAACAGACGCGAGTGCTATTTGCACTGTGTATGGCAATAGGAGCGCAATAGTGACTTTTCTTATCAGAAAACACCTCTTGCTCGTAGGACCAGAAACTGCATGGTATTCAACTCCATTTTTGACTGGGAAACAAACACTAGCTCGCATTATAAGAAACACACTCTGCTTTTGAGAAAAGAGCACTCTTCTACACTAATGTGTTTTCTATGGGGTCCGAACAGTGAGCTTGCTCAGAACAAAAGAACTGTGCTTCATACACACAGGGGCCATATCTAGTTCAACTCTGCTTAGTAAACTGACAAGAACAGTAGCTCCGCTTCAGTCCAATACACTGTACTTGCTGGGAACAGATGCCAGTGCTATTTGCCCTGTTTATGACAATGGGAGTGCAATAGTGACTCTTCTTATCGGAAAACAACTCTTGCTCGTAGGACAAGAAACTGCATGTGATTCAACTCCATTTAGGACTGGGAAACAAATGCTAGCTCGCTTTACAAGAAACACACTCTGCTTTTGAGAAAAGAGCACTCTTCTACTCAACTGTGTTTCCTATGGGGTCTGAACAGTGAGCTTGCTCAGAACAAAAGAACTGTGCTTCCTACACACAGGGCCAATATCTAGTTCAACTCTGCTTAGGAAACTGACAAGAACAGGAGCTCCTCTTCAGTCCAATACACTGTACTTGCTGGGAACAGACGCGAGTGCTATTTGCACTGTGTATGGCAATGGGAGCACAAGAGTGACTTTCCTTACCAGAAAACAACTCTTGCTTGTAGGACCAAAAACTGCATGTGATTCAACTCCATTTAGGACTGGGAAACAAACACTAGCTCGCCTTACAAGAAACACACTCTGCTTTTGAGAAAAGAGCACTCTTCTACTCTACTGTGTTTCCTATAGGGCCAGAACAGTGAGCTTGCTCAGAACAAAAGAACTGTGCTTCATACAAATACGGCCATATCTAGTTCAATTATGCTTAGGAAACTGAAAAGAACAGTAGATCCTCTTCAGTCCAATACAGTGTACATGCTGGGAACAGACGCCAGTGTTATTTGCCCTGTGAATGAAAATGGAAGCACAATAGTGACTCTTCTTAACAGAAAACAACTCTTGCTCTTAGGACAAGAGACTGCATGTGATTCAACTCCATTTAGGACTGGGAAACAAATGCTAGCTCACTTTACAAGAAACACACTCTGCTTTTGAGAAAAGAGCACTCTTCTACTCTACTGTGTTTCCTATGGGGTCCGAACAGTGAGCTTGCTCAGAACAAAAGAACTGTGCTTCCTACACACAGGGGCAATATCTAGTTCAACTCTGCTTAGGAAACTGACAAGAACAGTAGCTCCGCTTCAGTCCAATACACTGTACTTGCTGGGAACAGACGCCAGTGCTATTTGCACTGTGTATGGCAATGCGAGCGCAATAATGACTTTCCTTACCAGAAAACAACTCTTGCTCATAGGACCAAAACCTGCATGTGATTCAACTCCATTTAGGACTGGGAAACAAACGCTAGCTCACCTTACAAGAAACACACTCTGCTTTTGAGAAAAGAGCACTCTTCTACTCTACTGTTTTTCCTATAGGGCCAGAACAGTGAGTTTGATCAGAACAAAAGAACTGTGATTCCTACAAATACGGCCATATCTAGTTCAATTCTGCTTAGGAAACTGACAAGAACAGTGGAACCTCTTCAGTCCAATACACTGTACATGCTGGGAACAGACGCCAGTGCTATTTGCCCTGTGTATGGCAATGGGAGCACAATAGTGACTTTCGTTACCAGAAATAAACTCTTGCTCGTAGGACCAGAAACTGCATGTGATTCAGCTCCATTTAGGACTGGGAAACAAACGCTAGCTTGCCGTACAAGAAACACGCTCTGCTTTTGAGAACAGAGCACTCTTCTACTCTACTGTGTTTCCTATAGGGTCTGAACAGTGAGCTTGCTCTGAACAAAAGAACTGTGCTTCCTACACACACGGCCATATTTAGTTCAATTCTGCTTTGGAACCTGAGAAGAACAGTAGATCCTCTTCAGTCCAATACACCCTACTTACTGGGAACAGACGCCAGTGCTATTTGTTCTGTGTATGGCAATGGCATCGCAATAGTGACAATTCTTACCAGAAAACAACTCTTGCTCGTAGGATTAGAAACTGCATGTGATTCAACTCCATTTAGGACTGGGAAACAAATGCTAGCTCACCTTACAAGAAACACACTCTGCTTTTGAGAAAAGAGCACTCTTCTACTCTACTGTGTTTCCTATGGGGTCCGAACAGTGAGCTTGCACAGAACAAAAGAACTGTGCTTCCTACACACACGGGCCATATCTAGTTCAACTCTGCTTAGGAAACTGACAAGAACAGTAGATCCTCTTCAGACTAATACACTGTACTTGCTGGAAAAAGACGCGAGGGCTATTTGCACTGTGTATGGCAAAGGGAGCACAATAGTGACTTTCCTTACCAGAAAACAACTCTTGCTGGTAGAACCAAAAACTGCATGTGATTCAACTCCATTAAGGACTGGTAAACAAACGCTAGCTCGCCTTACAAGAAACACACTCTGCCTTTGAGAAAAGAGCACTCTTCTACTCTACTGTGTTTCCTAGAGGGCCAGAACAGAGAGATTGCTCAGAACAAAAGAATTGTGCTTCCTACATACAGGGCCATATCTAGTTCAATTCTGCTTAGGAAACTGACAAGAAAATAGATCCTTTTCAGTCCAATACACTGTACATTCTAGGAACAGACGCGAGTGCTATTTGCCCTGTGTATGACAATGGGAGCGCAATAGTGACTCTTCTTACCAGAAAACAAGTCTTGCTCGTAGGACCAGAAACTGCATGTGATTCAACTCCATATAGGACTGGGAAAAAAACACTAGCTGGCCTTACAAGAAACACACTCTGCTTTTGAGAAAAGAGCACTCTTCTACTCTACTGTGTTTCCTATGGTGTCCGAACAGTGAGCTTGATCAGAACTAGAGAACTGTGCTTCCTACACACACGGGCCATATCTAGTTCAACTCTGCTTAGGAAACTGACAAGAACAGTAGCTCCTCTTCAGTCCAATACACTGTACTTGCTGGAAACAGACACGAGTGCTATTTGTACTGTATAAGGCAAAGGGAGCGCAATAGTGACTTTCCTTACCAGAAAACAACTCTTGCTGGTAGGACCAAAAACTGCATGTGATTCAACTCCACTTAGGACTGGGAAAAAAACGCTAGCTTGCCTTACAAGAAACACACTCTGCTTTTGAGAAAAGAGCACTCTTCTACTCTACTGTGTTTCCTATAGGGCCAGAACAGAGAGCTTGCTCAGAACAAAAGAACTGTTCTTCCTACATACACGGCCATATCTAGTTCAATTCTGCTTAGGAAACTGACAAGAACAATAGATCCTTTTCAGTCCAATACACTGCACATGCTGGGAACAGACGCGAGTGCTCTTTGCACTATGTATGGCAATGGGAACGCAATAGTGACTTTCCTTACCAGAAAACAAATCTTGCTCGTAGGACCAGAAACTGCATGTGATTCAACTCCATTTAGGACTGGGAAACAAACGCTAGCTCACCTTACAAGAAACACACTCTGCTTTTGAGAAAAGAGCACTCTTCTACTCTACTGTGTTTCCTATGGGGTCCGAACAGTGAGCTTGCTCAGAACAAAAGAACTGTGCTTCCTACACACAGGGGCCATATCTAGTTCAACTCTGCTTAGGAAACTGACAAGAACAGTAGCTCCTCTTCAGACTAATACTCTGTACTTGCTGGAAAAAGACGCGAGTGCTATTTGCACTGTGTATGGCAAAGGGAGCACAATAGTGACTTTCCTTACCAGAAAACAACTCTTGCTGGTAGGACAAGAAACTGCATGTGATTCAACTCCATTTAGGATTGGGAAACAAATGCTAGCTCGCCTTACAAGAAACACACTCTGTTTTTGAGAAAAGTGCACTTCTCTACTCTACTGTGTTTCTTATGGGGTCCGAACAGTGAGCTTGCTCAGAACAAAAGAACTGTGCTTCCTACACACACGGGCCATATCTAGTTCAACTCTGCTTAGGTAACTGACAAGAACGGTAGCTCCTCTGCAGTCCAATACACTGTAATAGCTGGGAACAGACGCGAGTGCTATTTGCACTGTGTATGGCAATAGGAGCAAAATAGTGACTCTTCTTATCGGAAAAAACCTCTTGCTGGTAGGACCAGAAACTTCATGGGATTCAACTCCATTTCTGACTGGGAAACAAACGCTAGTTCGCCTTATAAGAAACACACTCTGCTTTTGAGAAAAGAGCACTCTTCTACACTAATGTGTTTTCTATGGGGTCCGAACAGTGAGCTTGCTCAGAACAAAAGAACTGTGCTGCCTACACACAGGGGCCATATCTAGTTCAACTCTGCTTAGTAACCTGACAAGAACAGTAGCTCTGCTTCAGTCCAATACACTGTACTTGCTGGGAACAGATGCCAGTGCTATTTGCCCTGTTTATGACAATGGGAGTGCAATAGTGACTCTTCTTATCGGAAAACAACTCTTGCTCGTAGGACAAGAAACTGCATGTGATTCAACTCCATTTCTGACTGGAAACAAACACTAGTTCGCCTTACAAGAAACACACTCTGCTTTTGAGAAAAGAGCACTCTTCTACTCTACTGTATTTCCTATGGGGTCCGAACAGTGAGCTTGCTCAGAACAAAAGAACTGTGCTTCCTACACACACGGGCCATATCTAGTTCAATTCTGCTTAGGAAACTGACAAGAACGGTAGCTCCTCCTCAGTCGAATACACTGTCCTAGCTGGGAACAGACGCGAGTGCTATTTGTACTGTGTATGGCAATAGGAGCGCAATAGTGACTCTTCTTATCAGAAAACAACTCTTGCTGGTAGGACCAGAAACTGCATGGGATTCAACTCTATTTAGGACTGGGAAACAAACAATAGCTCGACTTACAAGAAACACACTCTGGATTGAGAAAGGAGCACTCTTCTACTCTAATATGTTTCCTATAGGGCCAGAAAAGTGAGCATTCTCAGAACAAAAGAACTGTGCTTCCTACACACATGGTCCATATCTAGTTAAACTCTGCTTAGGAAACTGACAAGAACAGTAGATCCTCTTCAGTCCAATACACTGTACATGCTGGAAACAGATGCCAGTGTGATTTGCCCTGTGTATGACAATGGGAGCACAATAGTGACTCTTCTTACCAGAAAACAACTCTTGCTCGTAGTACAAGAAACTGCATGTGATTCAACTCCATTTAGGACTGGGAAACAAACGCTAGCTCGCCTTACAAGAAACACACTCTGCTTTTGAGAAAAGAGCACTCTTCTACTCTACTGTGTATCCTAGGGGGTCCGAACAGTGAGCTTGCTCAGAACAACAAAACTGTGCTTCCTCCACACACGGGCCATATCTAGTTCAACTCTGCTTTGGAAACTGACAAGAACAGTAGATCCACTTCAGTCCAATACACTGTACATGTAGGGAACAGACGCCAGTGCTATTTGTCCTCTGTATGACAATGGGAGCACAATAGTGACTCTTCTTATCAGAAAACACCTCTTGCTGGTAGGACCAGAAACTGCATGTGATTCAACTCCATTTAGGACTGGGAAACAAACGGTAGCTTGCCTTACAAGAAACACACTCTGCTTTTGTGAAAAGAGCAGTCTTCTATTCTACTGTGGTTCCTATGGGGTCCGAACATTGAGCTTGCTCAGAACAAAAGAACTGTGCTTCCTACACACATGGGCCATATCTAGTTCAACTCTGCTTAGGAAACTGACAAGAACAGTAGCTCCGCTTCAGTCCAATACACTGTACTTGCTGGGAACAGACGCGAGTGCTATTTGCACTGTGTATGGCAATGGGAGCGCAATAGTGACTTTCCTTACCAGAAAACAACTCTTGCTGGTAGGACCAGAAACTGCTTGTGATTCAACTCCATTTAGGATTGGAAAACAAACACTAGCTCGCCTTACAAGAAACACAGTCTGGTTTTCAGAAAAGAGCACTCTTCTACTCTACTGTGTTTCCTATAGGGCCAGAAGAGTGAGTTTGCTCAGAACAAAAACACTGTGCTTCCTACAAATACGACCATATCTAGTTCAGTTCTGCTTAGGAATCTTACAAGAACAGTAGATCCTCTTCAGTCCAATACACTGTACATGCTGGGAACAGACGCCAGTGCTATTTGCCCTGTGTATGACAATGGGAGCGCAATAGTGACTCTTCTTACCAGAAAACAACTCTTGATCGTAGGACCAAAAACAGGATGTGATTCAACTCCACTTAGGACTGGGAAACAAACGCTAGCTTGCCTTATATGAAACACACTCTGCTTTTGAGAAAAGAGCACTCTTCTACTCTACTGTGTTTCCTATAGGGCCAGAACAGAGAGCTTGCTCAGAACAAAAGAACTGTGCTTCCTACATACACGGCCATATCTAGTTCAACTCTGCTTAGGAAACTGACAAGAACAGTAGCTCCTCTTCAGTCCAATACACTGTACTTGCTGGAAACAGACACGAGTGCTATTTGTACTGTATAAGGCAAAGGGAGTGCAATAGTGACTTTCCTTACCAGAAAACAACTCTTGCTGGTAGGACCAAAAACTGCATGTGATTCAACTCCACTTAGGACTGGGAAAAAAACGCTAGCTCGCCTTACAAGAAACACACTCTGCTTTTGAGAAAAGAGCACTCTTCTACTCTACTGTGTTTCCTATAGGGCCAGAACAGAGAGCTTGCTCAGAACAAAAGAACTGTGCTTCCTACATACACGGCCATATCTAGTTCAATTCTGCTTAGGAAACTGACAAGAACAATAGATTCTTTTCAGTCCAATACACTGCACATGCTGGGAACAGACGCGAGTGCTCTTTGCACTATGTATGGCAATGGGAACGCAATAGTGACTTTCCTTACCAGAAAACAACTCTTGCTCGTAGGACCAGAAACTGCATGTGATTCAACTCCATTTAGGACTGGGAAACAAACGCTAGCTCACCTTACAAGAAACACACTCTGCTTTTGAGAAAAGAGCACTCTTCTACTCTACTGTGTTTCCTATGGGGTCCGAACAGTGAGCTTGCTCAGAACAAAAGAACTGTGCTTCCTACACACAGGGGCCATATCTAGTTCAACTCTGCTTAGGAAACTGACAAGAACAGTAGCTCCTCTTCAGACTAATACTCTGTACTTGCTGGAAAAAGACGCGAGTGCTATTTGCACTGTGTATGGCAAAGGGAGCATAATAGTGACTTTCCTTACCAGAAAACAACTCTTGCTCGTAGGACAAGAAACTGCATGTGATTCAACTCCATTTAGGATTGGGAAACAAATGCTAGCTCGCCTTACAAGAAACACACTCTGTTTTTGAGAAAAGTGCACTTCTCTACTCTACTGTGTTTCTTATGGGGTCCGAACAGTGAGCTTGCTCAGAACAAAAGAACTGTGCTTCCTACACACACGGGCCATATCTAGTTCAACTCTGCTTAGGTAACTGACAAGAACGGTAGCTCCTCTGCAGTCCAATACACTGTAATAGCTGGGAACAGACGCGAGTGCTATTTGCACTGTGTATGGCAATAGGAGCACAATAGTGACTCTTCTTATCGGAAAAAACCTCTTGCTGGTAGGACCAGAAACTTCATGGGATTCAACTCCATTTCTGACTGGGAAACAAACGCTAGTTCGCCTTATAAGAAACACACTCTGCTTTTGAGAAAAGAGCACTCTTCTACACTAATGTGTTTTCTATGGGGTCCGAACAGTGAGCTTGCTCAGAACAAAAGAACTGTGCTGCCTACACACAGGGGCCATATCTAGTTCAACTCTGCTTAGTAACCTGACAAGAACAGTAGCTCTGCTTCAGTCCAATACACTGTACTTGCTGGGAACAGATGCCAGTGCTATTTGCCCTGTTTATGACAATGGGAGTGCAATAGTGACTCTTCTTATCGGAAAACAACTCTTGCTCGTAGGACAAGAAACTGCATGTGATTCAACTCCATTTCTGACTGGAAACAAACACTAGTTCGCCTTACAAGAAACACACTCTGCTTTTGAGAAAAGAGCACTCTTCTACTCTACTGTATTTCCTATGGGGTCCGAACAGTGAGCTTGCTCAGAACAAAAGAACTGTGCTTCCTACACACACGGGCCATATCTAGTTCAACTCTGCTTAGGAAACTGACAAGAACGGTAGCTCCTCCTCAGTCGAATACACTGTCCTAGCTGGGAACAAACGCGAGTGCTATTTGTACTGTGTATGGCAATAGGAGCGCAATAGTGACTCTTCTTATCAGAAAACAACTCTTGCTGGTAGGACCAGAAACTGCATGGGATTCAACTCTATTTAGGACTGGGAAACAAACAATAGCTCGACTTACAAGAAACACACTCTGGATTGAGAAAGGAGCACTCTTCTACTCTAATATGTTTCCTATAGGGCCAGAAAAGTGAGCATTCTCAGAACAAAAGAACTGTGCTTCCTACACACATGGTCCATATCTAGTTAAACTCTGCTTAGGAAACTGACAAGAACAGTAGATCCTCTTCAGTCCAATACACTGTACATGCTGGAAACAGATGCCAGTGTGATTTGCCCTGTGTATGACAATGGGAGCACAATAGTGACTCTTCTTACCAGAAAACAACTCTTGCTCGTAGTACAAGAAACTGCATGTGATTCAACTCCATTTAGGACTGGGAAACAAACGCTAGCTCGCCTTACAAGAAACACACTCTGCTTTTGAGAAAAGAGCACTCTTCTACTCTACTGTGTATCCTAGGGGGTCCGAACAGTGAGCTTGCTCAGAACAACAGAACTGTGCTTCCTCCACACACGGGCCATATCTAGTTCAACTCTGCTTTGGAAACTGACAAGAACAGTAGATCCACTTCAGTCCAATACACTGTACATGTAGGGAACAGACGCCAGTGCTATTTGTCCTCTGTATGACAATGGGAGCACAATAGTGACTCTTCTTATCAGAAAACACCTCTTGCTGGTAGGACCAGAAACTGCATGTGATTCAACTCCATTTAGGACTGGGAAACAAACGGTAGCTTGCCTTACAAGAAACACACTCTGCTTTTGTGAAAAGAGCAGTCTTCTATTCTACTGTGGTTCCTATGGGGTCCGAACATTGAGGTTGCTCAGAACAAAAGAACTGTGCTTCCTACACACATGGGCCATATCTAGTTCAACTCTGCTTAGGAAACTGACAAGAACAGTAGCTCCGCTTCAGTCCAATACACTGTACTTGCTGGGAACAGACGCGAGTGCTATTTGCACTGTGTATGGCAATGGGAGCGCAATAGTGACTTTCCTTACCAGAAAACAACTCTTGCTGGTAGGACCAGAAACTGCTTGTGATTCAACTCCATTTAGGATTGGAAAACAAACACTAGCTCGCCTTACAAGAAACACAGTCTGGTTTTCAGAAAAGAGCACTCTTCTACTCTACTGTGTTTCCTATAGGGCCAGAAGAGTGAGTTTGCTCAGAACAAAAACACTGTGCTTCCTACAAATACGACCATATCTAGTTCAATTCTGCTTAGGAATCTTACAAGAACAGTAGATCCTCTTCAGTCCAATACACTGTAGATGCTGGGAACAGACGCCAGTGCTATTTGCCCTGTGTATGACAATGGGAGCGCAATAGTGACTCTTCTTACCAGAAAACAACTCTTGATCGTAGGACCAAAAACAGGATGTGATTCAACTCCACTTAGGACTGGGAAACAAACGCTAGCTTGCCTTATATGAAACACACTCTGCTTTTGAGAAAAGAGCACTCTTCTACTCTACTGTGTTTCCTATGGGGACCGAACAGTGAGCTTGCTCAGAACAAAAGAACTGTGCTTCCTACACACACGGGCCATATCTAGTTCAACTCTGCTTAGGAAACTGACAAGAACGGTAGCTCCTCTTCAGTCCAATACACTGTACAAGCTGGGAACAGACGCGAGTGCTATTTGCACTGTGTATGGCAATTGGAGCGCAATAGTGACTTTTCTTATCAGAAAACACCTCTTGCTCGTAGGACCAGAAACTGCATGGTATTCAACTCCATTTTTGACTGGGAAACAAACACTAGCTCGCATTATAAGAAACACACTCTGCTTTTGAGAAAAGAGCACTCTTCTACTCTAATGTGTTTTCTATGGGGTTTGAACAGTGAGCTTGCTCAGAACAAAAGATCTGTGCTTCCTAAACACAGGGGCCATATCTACTTCAACTCTGCTTAGGAAACTGACAAGAACAGTAGCTCTGCTTCAGTCCAATACACTGTACTTGCTGGGAACAGACGCCAGTGCTATTTGCCCTGTGTATGACAATGGGAGCTCGATAGTGACTCTTCTTACCAGAAAATAACTCTTGCTCGTAGGACAAGAAACTGCATGTGATTCAACTCCATTTAGGACTGGGAAACAAATGCTAGCTCGCCTTACAAGAAACACACTCTGTTTTTGAGAAAAGTGCACTCTTCTACTCTACTGTGTTTCCTATGGGGTCCGAACAGTGAGCTTGCTCAGAACAAAAGAACTGTGCTTCCTACACACACGGGCCATATCTAGTTCAACTCTGCTTAGGTAACTGACAAGAACGGTAGCTCCTCTGCAGTCCAATACACTGTAATAGCTGGGAACAGACGCGAGTGCTATTTGCACTGTGTATGGCAATAGGAGCACAATAGTGACTCTTCTTATCGGAAAACACCTCTTGCTGGTAAGACCAGAAACTTCATGGGATTCAACTCCATTTCTGACTGGGAAACAAACGCTAGTTCGCCTTATAAGAAACACACTCTGCTTTTGAGAAAAGAGCACTCTTCTACACTAATGTGTTTTCTATGGGGTCCGAACAGTGAGCTTGCTCAGAACAAAAGAACTGTGCTTCATCCACACAGGGGCCATATCTAGTTCAACTCTGCTTAGTAAACTGACAAGAACAGTAGCTCCGCTTCAGTCCAATACACTGTACTTGCTGGGAACAGATGCCAGTGCTATTTGCCCTGTTTATGACAATGGGAGTGCAATAGTGACTCTTCTTATCGGAAAACAACTCTTGCTCATAGGACAAGAAACTGCATGTGATTCAACTCCATTTAGGACTGGGAAACAAATGCTAGCTCGCTTTACAAGAAACACACTCTGCTTTTGAGAAAAGAGCACTCTTCTACTCAACTGTGTTTCCTATGGGGTCTGAACAGTGAGCTTGCTCAGAACAAAAGAACTGTGCTTCCTACACACAGGGGCAATATCTAGTTCAACTCTGCTTAGGAAACTGACAAGAACAGTAGCTCCTCTTCAGTCCAATACACTGTACTTGCTGGGAACAGACGCCAGTGCTATTTGCACTGTGTATGGCAATGGGAGCACAAGAGTGACTTTCCTTACCAGAAAACAACTCTTGCTTGTAGGACCAAAAACTGCATGTGATTCAACTCCATTTAGGACTGGGAAACAAACACTAGCTCTTCTTACAAGAAACACACTCTGCTTTTGAGAAAAGAGCACTCTTCTACTCTACTGTGTTTCCTATAGGGCCAGAACAGTGAGCTTGCTCAGAACAAAAGAACTGTGCTTCATACAAATACGGCCATATCTAGTTCAATTATGCTTAGGAAACTGAAAAGAACAGTAGATCCTCTTCAGTCCAATACAGTGTACATGCTGGGAACAGACGCCAGTGTTATTTGCCCTGTGAATGATAATGGAAGCACAATAGTGACTCTTCTTAACAGAAAACAACTCTTGCTCTTAGGACAAGAGACTGCATGTGATTCAACTCCATTTAGGACTGGGAAACAAATGCTAGCTCACTTTACAAGAAACACACTCTGCTTTTGAGAAAAGAGCACTCTTCTACTCTACTGTGTTTCCTATGGGGTCCGAACAGTGAGCTTGCTCAGAACAAAAGAACAGTGCTTCCTACACACAGGGGCAATATCTAGTTCAACTCTGCTTAGGAAACTGACAAGAACAGTAGCTCCGCTTCAGTCCAATACACTGTACTTGCTGGGAACAGACGCCAGTGCTATTTGCACTGTGTATGGCAATGCGAGCGCAATAATGACTTTCCTTACCAGAAAACAACTCTTGCTCATAGGACCAAAACCTGCATGTGATTCAACTCCATTTAGGACTGGGAAACAAACGCTAGCTCACCTTACAAGAAACACACTCTGCTTTTGAGAAAAGAGCACTCTTCTACTCTACTGTTTTTCCTATAGGGCCAGAACAGTGAGTTTGATCAGAACAAAAGAACTGTGATTCCTACAAATACGGCCATATCTAGTTCAATTCTGCTTAGGAAACTGACAAGAACAGTGGAACCTCTTCAGTCCAATACACTGTACATGCTGGGAACAGACGCCAGTGCTATTTGCCCTGTGTATGGCAATGGGAGCACAATAGTGACTTTCGTTACCAGAAATAAACTCTTGCTCGTAGGACCAGAAACTGCATGTGATTCAGCTCCATTTAGGACTGGGAAACAAACGCTAGCTTGCCGTATAAGAAACACACTCTATTTTTGAGAACAGAGCACTCTTCTACTCTACTGTGTTTCCTATAGGGTCCGAACAGTGAACTTGCTCTGAACAAATAACTGTGCTTCCTACACACACGGCCATATCTAGTTCAATTATGCTTAGGAAACTGAAAAGAACAGTAGATCCTCTTCAGTCCAATACAGTGTACATGCTGGGAACAGACGCCAGTGTTATTTGCCCTGTGAATGAAAATGGGAGCACAATAGTGACTCTTCTTACCAGAAAACAACTCTTGCTCTTAGGACAAGAAACTGCATGTGATTCAACTCCATTTAGGACTGGGAAACAAATGCTAGCTCACTTTACAAGAAACACACTCTGCTTTTGAGAAAAGAGCACTCTTCTACTCTACTGTGTTTCCTATGGGGTCTGAACAGTGAGCTTGCTCAGAACAAAAGAACTGTGCTTCCTACACACAGGGGCAATATCTAGTTCAACTCTGCTTAGGAAACTGACAAGAACAGTAGCTCCGCTTCAGTCCAATACACTGTACTTGCTGGGAACCGACGCCAGTGCTATTTGCCCTGTGTATGACACTGGAGCGCAATAGTGACTCTTCTTACCAGAAAACAACTCTTGCTCGTAGTACCAAAAACAGGATGTGATTCAACTCCACTTAGGACTGGGAAACAAACGCTAGCTTGCCTTACATGAAACACACTCTGCTTTTGAGAAAAGAGCACTCTTCTACTCTACTGTGTTTCCTATGGGGTCCGAACATTGTGCTTGCTCAGAACAGAAGAACTGTGCTTCCTCCACACACGGGCCATATCTAGTTCAACTCTGCTTAGGAAACTGACAAGAACGGTAGCTCCTCTTCAGTCCAATACACTGTACTAGCTGGGAACAGACGCGAGTGGTATTTGCACTGTGTATGGCAATAGGAGCGCAATAGTGACTTTTCTTATCGGAAAACACCTCTTGCTCATAGGAACAGAAACTGCATGGGATTCAACTCCATTTCTGACTGGATACAAACACTAGTTCGCCTTACAAGAAACATACTCTGCTTTTGAGAAAAGAGCACTCTTCTACTCTTCTGTGTTTCCTATGTGGTCCGAATAGTGAGCTTGCTCAGAACAAGAGAACTGTGCTTCCTACACACAGGGGCCATATCTAGTTCAACTCTGCTTAGGAAATTGATGAGAACAGTAGCTCCGCTTCAGTCCAATACACTCTACTTGCTGGGAACAGATGCGAGTGCTATTTGCACTGTGTATGGAAATGGGAGCGCAATAGTGTCTTTCCTTACCAGAAAACAAATCTTGCTCATAGGACCAAAACCTGCATGTGATTCAACTCCATTTAGGACTGGGAAACAAACGCTAGCTCGCCTTTCAAGAAACACACTCTGCTTTTGAGAAAAGAGCACTCTTCTACTCTACTGTGTTTCCTATAGGGCCAGAACAGTGAGTTTGCTCAGAACAAAAGAACTGTACTTCCAACAAATACGGACATATCTATTTCAATTCTGCTTAGGAAACTGACAAGAACAGTAGATCCTCTTCAGTCCAATACACTGTACATGCTGGGAACAGATGCCAGTGCTATTTGCCCTGTGTATGACAATGGGAGCGCAAATGGACTCTTCTTACAAGAAAACAACTCTTGCTTGTAGGACAAGAAAGTGCATGTGATTCAACTCCTTTTATGACTGGGAAACAAACGCTAGCTCGCCTTACAAGAAACTCACTCTGCTTTTGAGAAAAGAGTACTCTTCTACTCTACTGTATTTCCTATGGGGTCCGAACAGTGAGCTTGCTCAGAACAAAAGAACTGTGCTTCCTACACACACGGGCCATATCTAGTTCAACTATGCTTTGGAAACTGACAAGAACGGTAGCTCCTCCTCAGTGGAATACACTGTCCTAGCTGGGAACAGACGCGAGTGCTATTTGTACTGTGTATGGCAATAGGAGCGCAATAGTGACTCCTCTTATCAGAAAACAACTCTGGCTGGTAGGACCAGAAACTGAATGGGATTCAAATCTATTTAGGACTGGGAAACAAACGATAGCTCGACTTACAAGAAACACACTCGGAATTGAGAAAGGAGCACTCTTCTACTCTAATATGTTTCCTATAGGGCCAGAACAGTGAGCATCTCAGAACAAAAGAACTGTGCTTCCTACACACACGGTCCATATCTAGTTAAACTCTGCTTAGGAAACTGACAAGAACAGTAGCTCCGCTTCAGTCCAATACACTGTACTCGCTGGGAACAGACGCCAGTGCTATTTGCACTGTGTATGGCAAAGGGAGCGCAAGAGTGACTTTCCTTACCAGAAAACAACTCTTGCTCATAGGACCAAAAACTGCATGTGATTCAACTCCATTTAGGACTGGGAAACAAACGCTAGCTCGCCTTACAAGAAACACACTCTGCTTTTGAGAAAAGAGCACTCTTCTACTCTACTGTGTTTCCTATAGGGCCAGAACAGTGAGCTTGTTCAGAACAAAAGAACTGTGCTTCATACAAATACGGCCATATCTAGTTCAATTATGCCTAGGAAACTGAAAAGAACAGTATATCCTCTTCAGTCCAATACAGTGTACATGCTGGGAACAGACGCCAGTGTTATTTGCCCTGTGAATGACAATGGGAGCACAATAGTGACTCTTCTTACCAGAAAACAACTCTTGCTCTTAGGACAAGAAACTGCATGTGATTCAACTCCATTTAGGACTTGGAAACAAATGCTAGCTCGCTTTACAAGAAACACACTCTGCTTTTGAGAAAAGAGCACTCTTCTACTCTACTGTGTTTCCTATGGGGTCTGAACAGTGAGCTTGCTCAGAACAAAAGAACTGTGCTTCCTACACAAAGGGGCAATATCTAGTTCAACTCTGCTTAGGAAACTGACAAGAACAGTAGCTCCACTTCAGTCCAATACACTGTACTTGCTGGGAACAGACGCCAGTGCTATTTGCACTGTGTATGGCAATGCGAGCGCAATAATGACTTTCCTTACCAGAAAACAACTCTTGCTCATAGGACCAAAAACTGCATGTGATTCAACTCCATTTAGGACTGGGAAACAAACGCTAGCTCGCCTTACAAGAAACACACTCTGCTTTTGAGAAAAGAGCACTCTTCTACTCTTCTGTGTTTCCTATGTGGTCTGAACAGTGAGCTTGCTCAGAATAAAAGAACTGTGCTTCCTACACACAGGGGCCATATCTAGTTCAACTCTGCTTAGGAAACTGACAAGAACAGTAGATCTGCTTCAGTCCAATACACTGTACTTGCTGGGAACAGATGCCAGTGCTATTTGCACTGTGTATGGAAATGGGAGCACAATAGTGACATTCCTTACCAGAAAACAAATCTTGTTCATAGGATCAAAAACTGCATGTGATTCAACTCCATTTAGAACTGGGAAACAAACGCTAGCTCGCCTTTCAAGAAACACACTATGCTTTTGAGAAAAGAGCACTCTTCTACTCTACTGTGTTTCCTATAGGGCCAGAACAGTGAGTTTGCTCAGAACAAAAGCACTGTGCTTCCTACAAATACGGCCATATCTAGTTCAATTATGCTTAGGAAACTTACAAGAACAGTAGATCCTCTTCAGGCCAATACACTGTACATGCTGGGAACTGACGCCAGTGCTCTTTGCCCTGTGTATGACAATGGGAGCGCAATAGTGACTCTTCTTACCAGAAAACAACTCTTGCTCGTAGTACCAAAAACAGGACGTGATTCAACTCCACTGAGGACTGGGAAACAAACGCTAGCTTGCCTTACATGAAACACACTCTGCTGTTGAGAAAAGTGCACTCTTCTACTCTACTGTGTTTCCTATGGGGTCCGAACAGTGAGCTTGCTCAGAACAGAAGAACTGTGCTTCCTCCACACACGGGCCATATCTAGTTCAACTCTGCTTAGGAAACTGACAAGAACGGTAGCTCCTCTTCAGTCCAATACACTGTACTAGCTGGGAACAGACGCGAGTGCTATTTGCACTGTGTATGGCAATAGGAGCGCAGTAGTGACTTTTCTTATCGGAAAACACCTCTTGCTCATAGGACCAGAAACTGCATGGGATTCAACTCCATTTCTGACTGGAAACAAACACTAGTTCGCCTTACAAGAAACACACTCTGCTTTTGAGAAAAAAGCACTCTTCTACTCTTCTGTGTTTCCTATGTGGTCCGAACAGTGAGCTTGCTCAGAACAAAAGAACTGTATTCCTACACACAGGGGCCATATCTAGTTCACCTCTGCTTAGGAAACTGACAAGAACGGTAGCTCCTCTTCAGTCCAATACACTGTACTAGCTGGGAACAGACGCGAGTGGTATTTGCACTGTGTATGGCAATAGGAGCGCAATAGTGACTTTTCTTATCGGAAAACACCTCTTGCTCATAGGAACAGAACTGCATGGGATTCAACTCCATTTCTGACTGGATACAAACACTAGTTCGCCTTACAAGAAACATACTCTGCTTTTGAGAAAAGAGCACTCTTCTACTCTTCTGTGTTTCCTATGTGGTCCGAATAGTGAGCTTGCTCAGAACAAGAGAACTGTGCTTCCTACACACAGGGGCCATATCTAGTTCAACTCTGCTTAGGAAATTGATGAGAACAGTAGCTCCGCTTCAGTCCAATACACTCTACTTGCTGGGAACAGATGCGAGTGCTATTTGCACTGTGTATGGAAATGGGAGCGCAATAGTGTCTTTCCTTACCAGAAAACAAATCTTGCTCATAGGACCAAAACCTGCATGTGATTCAACTCCATTTAGGACTGGGAAACAAACGCTAGCTCGCCTTTCAAGAAACACACTCTGCTTTTGAGAAAAGAGCACTCTTCTACTCTACTGTGTTTCCTATAGGGCCAGAACAGTGAGTTTGCTCAGAACAAAAGAACTGTACTTCCAACAAATACGGACATATCTATTTCAATTCTGCTTAGGAAACTGACAAGAACAGTAGATCCTCTTCAGTCCAATACACTGTACATGCTGGGAACAGATGCCAGTGCTATTTGCCCTGTGTATGACAATGGGAGCGCAAATGGACTCTTCTTACAAGAAAACAACTCTTGCTTGTAGGACAAGAAAGTGCATGTGATTCAACTCCTTTTATGACTGGGAAACAAACGCTAGCTCGCCTTACAAGAAACTCACTCTGCTTTTGAGAAAAGAGTACTCTTCTACTCTACTGTATTTCCTATGGGGTCCGAACAGTGAGCTTGCTCAGAACAAAAGAACTGTGCTTCCTACACACACGGGCCATATCTAGTTCAACTATGCTTTGGAAACTGACAAGAACGGTAGCTCCTCCTCAGTGGAATACACTGTCCTAGCTGGGAACAGACGCGAGTGCTATTTGTACTGTGTATGGCAATAGGAGCGCAATAGTGACTCCTCTTATCAGAAAACAACTCTGGCTGGTAGGACCAGAAACTGAATGGGATTCAAATCTATTTAGGACTGGGAAACAAACGATAGCTCGACTTACAAGAAACACACTCGGAATTGAGAAAGGAGCACTCTTCTACTCTAATATGTTTCCTATAGGGCCAGAACAGTGAGCATCTCAGAACAAAAGAACTGTGCTTCCTACACACACGGTCCATATCTAGTTAAACTCTGCTTAGGAAACTGACAAGAACAGTAGCTCCGCTTCAGTCCAATACACTGTACTCGCTGGGAACAGACGCCAGTGCTATTTGCACTGTGTATGGCAAAGGGAGCGCAAGAGTGACTTTCCTTACCAGAAAACAACTCTTGCTCATAGGACCAAAAACTGCATGTGATTCAACTCCATTTAGGACTGGGAAACAAACGCTAGCTCGCCTTACAAGAAACACACTCTGCTTTTGAGAAAAGAGCACTCTTCTACTCTACTGTGTTTCCTATAGGGCCAGAACAGTGAGCTTGTTCAGAACAAAAGAACTGTGCTTCATACAAATACGGCCATATCTAGTTCAATTATGCCTAGGAAACTGAAAAGAACAGTATATCCTCTTCAGTCCAATACAGTGTACATGCTGGGAACAGACGCCAGTGTTATTTGCCCTGTGAATGACAATGGGAGCACAATAGTGACTCTTCTTACCAGAAAACAACTCTTGCTCTTAGGACAAGAAACTGCATGTGATTCAACTCCATTTAGGACTTGGAAACAAATGCTAGCTCGCTTTACAAGAAACACACTCTGCTTTTGAGAAAAGAGCACTCTTCTACTCTACTGTGTTTCCTATGGGGTCTGAACAGTGAGCTTGCTCAGAACAAAAGAACTGTGCTTCCTACACAAAGGGGCAATATCTAGTTCAACTCTGCTTAGGAAACTGACAAGAACAGTAGCTCCACTTCAGTCCAATACACTGTACTTGCTGGGAACAGACGCCAGTGCTATTTGCACTGTGTATGGCAATGCGAGCGCAATAATGACTTTCCTTACCAGAAAACAACTCTTGCTCATAGGACCAAAAACTGCATGTGATTCAACTCCATTTAGGACTGGGAAACAAACGCTAGCTCGCCTTACAAGAAACACACTCTGCTTTTGAGAAAAGAGCACTCTTCTACTCTTCTGTGTTTCCTATGTGGTCTGAACAGTGAGCTTGCTCAGAATAAAAGAACTGTGCTTCCTACACACAGGGGCCATATCTAGTTCAACTCTGCTTAGGAAACTGACAAGAACAGTAGATCTGCTTCAGTCCAATACACTGTACTTGCTGGGAACAGATGCCAGTGCTATTTGCACTGTGTATGGAAATGGGAGCACAATAGTGACATTCCTTACCAGAAAACAAATCTTGTTCATAGGATCAAAAACTGCATGTGATTCAACTCCATTTAGAACTGGGAAACAAACGCTAGCTCGCCTTTCAAGAAACACACTATGCTTTGAGAAAAGAGCACTCTTCTACTCTACTGTGTTTCCTATAGGGCCAGAACAGTGAGTTTGCTCAGAACAAAAGCACTGTGCTTCCTACAAATACGGCCATATCTAGTTCAATTATGCTTAGGAAACTTACAAGAACAGTAGATCCTCTTCAGGCCAATACACTGTACATGCTGGGAACTGACGCCAGTGCTCTTTGCCCTGTGTATGACAATGGGAGCGCAATAGTGACTCTTCTTACCAGAAAACAACTCTTGCTCGTAGTACCAAAAACAGGACGTGATTCAACTCCACTGAGGACTGGGAAACAAACGCTAGCTTGCCTTACATGAAACACACTCTGCTGTTGAGAAAAGTGCACTCTTCTACTCTACTGTGTTTCCTATGGGGTCCGAACAGTGAGCTTGCTCAGAACAGAAGAACTGTGCTTCCTCCACACACGGGCCATATCTAGTTCAACTCTGCTTAGGAAACTGACAAGAACGGTAGCTCCTCTTCAGTCCAATACACTGTACTAGCTGGGAACAGACGCGAGTGCTATTTGCACTGTGTATGGCAATAGGAGCGCAGTAGTGACTTTTCTTATCGGAAAACACCTCTTGCTCATAGGACCAGAAACTGCATGGGATTCAACTCCATTTCTGACTGGAAACAAACACTAGTTCGCCTTACAAGAAACACACTCTGCTTTTGAGAAAAAAGCACTCTTCTACTCTTCTGTGTTTCCTATGTGGTCCGAACAGTGAGCTTGCTCAGAACAAAAGAACTGTATTCCTACACACAGGGGCCATATCTAGTTCACCTCTGCTTAGGAAACTGACAAGAACAGTAGCTCCGCTTCAGTCCAATACACTCTACTTGCTGGGAACAGATGCTAGTGCTATTTGCACTGTGTATGGAAATGAGAGCGCACTAGTGACTCTTCTTACCAGAAAACAACTCTTGCTCATAGGACAAAAAACTGCATGTGATTCAACTCCATTTAGGTCTGGGAAACAAACGCTAGCTCGCCTTTCAAGAAACACACTCTGCTTTTGAGAAAAGAGCACTCTTATACTCTACTGTGTTTCCTATAGGACCAGAACAGTGAGTTTGTTCAGAACAAAAGAACTGTGCTTCCTACACACACGGGCCGTATCTAGTTCAACTCTGCTTAGGAAACTGACAAGAACGGTAGCTCCTCCTCAGTAGAATACACTGTCCTAGCTGGGAACAGACGCGAGTGCTATTTGTACTGTGTATGGCAATAGGAGCGCAATAGTGACTCTTCTTATCAGAAAACAACTCTTGCTGGTAGGACCAGAAACTGCATGGGATTCAACTCTATTTAGGACTGGGAAACAAACGATAGCTCGACTTAAAAGAAACACACTCTGGATTGAGAAAGGAGCACTCTTCTACTCTAATATGTTTCCTATAGGGCCAAAAAAGTGAGCATTCTCAGAACAAAAGAACTGTGCTTCCTACACACAAGGTCCATATCTAGTTAAACTCTGCTTAGGAAACTGACAAGAACAGTAGATCCTCTTCAGTCCAATACACTGTACACGCTGGGAACAGATGCCAGTGTGATTTACCCTGTGTATGACAATGGGAGCGCAATAGTGACTCTTCTTACCAGAAAACAACTCTTGCTCGTAGGACAAGAAACTGCAGGTGATTCAACTCCATTTAGGACTGGGAAACAAACGCTAGCTCGCCTTACAAGAAACACACTCTGCTTTTGAGAAAAGAGCACTCTTCTACTCTACTGTGTATCCTAGGGGGTCCGAACAGTGAGCTTGCTCAGAACAACAGAACTGTGCTTCCTCCACACACGGGCCATATCTAGTTCAACTCTGCTTTGGAAACTGACAAGAACAGTAGCTCCACTTCAGTCCAATACACTGTACATGTAGGGAACAGACGCCAGTGCTATTTGTTCTCTGTATGACAATGGGAGCGCAATAGTGTCTCTTCTTATCAGAAAACACCTCTTGCTCATAGGACCAGAAACTGCATGGGATTCAACTCCATTTCTGACTGGGAAAGAAACACTAGCTCCCCTACAAGAAACACACTCTGCTTTTGAGAAAAGAGCACTCTTCTACTCTACTGTATTTCCTATGTGGTCCGAAAAGTGAGCTTGCTCAGAACAAAAGAACTGTGCTTCCTACACACAAGGGCCATATCTAGTTCAACTCTGCTTAGGAAACTGACAAGAACAGTAGCTCCGCTTCAGTCCAATACACTGTACTTGCTGGGAACAGACGCGAGTGCTATTTGCACTGTGTATGGCAATGGGAGCGCAAGAGTCACTTTCCTTACCAGAAAACAACTCTTGCTCATAGGACCAAAAACTGCATGTGATTCAACTCCATTTAGGACTGGGAAACAAACGCTAGCTCGCCTTAAAAGAAACACACTCTGCTTTTGAAAAAAGAGCACTCTTCTACTCTACTGTGTTTCCTATAGGGCCAGAACAGTGAGCTTGTTCAGAACAAAAGAACTGTGCTTCAAACAAATAAGGCCATATCTAGTTCAATTATGCTTCGAAACTGAAAAGAACAGTAGATCCTCTTCAGTCCAATACAGTGTACATGCTGGGAACAGACGCCAGTGTTATTTGCCCTGTGAATGACAATGGGAGCACAATAGTGACTCTTCTTACCAGAAAACAACTCTTGCTCTTAGGACAAGAAACTGCATGTGATTCAACTCCATTTAGGACTGGGAAACAAACGATAGCTCGCCTTACAAGAAACACACTCTGCTTTTGAGAAAAGAGCACTCTTCTACTCTTCTGTGTTTCCTATGTGGTCCGAACAGTGAGCTTGCTCAGAATAAAAGAACTGTGCTTCCTACACACACGGGCCATATCTAGTTCAACTCTGCTTAGGAAACTGACGAGAACAGTAGCTCCTCTTCAGTCCAATACACTGTACTTGCTGGGAAGAGACGGGAGTGCTATTTAAACTGTGTACAGCAATGGGAGCACAGTAGTGACTCTTCTTACCAGAAAACATCTCTTGCTCTTAGGACCAGAAATTGCATATGATTCAACTCCACTTAGGACTGGGAAACAAACGCTAGCTCGCCTTACAAGAAACACACTCTGCTTTTGAGAAAAGAGCACTCTTCTACTCCACTGTGTTTCCTATGGGATCCGAAAAGTTAGCTTGCTCAGAACAAAAGAACTGTGCTTCCTACACACACGGAACATATCTAGTTCTACTCTGCTTAGGAAACTGACAAGAACAGTAGCTCCTCTTCAGTCCAATACACTGTACTTGCTGGGAACAGACGCCAGTGCTATTTGCACTGTGTATGAATATGGGAGCGCAATAGTGACTCTTCTTACCAGAAAACAACTTTTGCTCGTAGGACCAGAAACTGCATGTGATTCAACTCCATTTAGGACTGGGAACCAAACACTAGCTCTCCTTACAAGAAACACACTCTGCTTTTGAGAAAAGAGCACTCTTTTACTCTACTGTGTTTCCTGTAGGGCCAAAACAGAGAGCTTGCTCAGAACAAAAGAAATGTGCTTCCTACACACACGGGTCATATCTAATTCAACTCTGCTTAGGAACCTGACAAGAACAGTAGATCCTCTTCAGTCCAATACACTGTACATGCTGGGAACAGACGCCAGTGCTATTTGCCCTGTGTATGACAATGGGAGCGCAATAGTGACTCTTCTTACCAGAAAACAACTCTTGGTCGTAGGACCAGAAAATGAATGGGATTCAACTCCATTTAGGACTGGTAAACAAACGTTAGCTCGCCTTACAAGAAACACACTCTGCTTTTGAGAAAAGAGCACTCTTCTACTCTACTGTGTTTCCTTTAGTGCCAGAACAGCGAGCTTGCTCAGAACAAAAGAACTGTGCTTCCTACACACATTGGCCATATCTAGTTCAACTTTGCTTAGGAAACTGACAAGAACAGTAGCTCCTCTTCATTCCAATACACTGTACTTGCTGGGAACAGACGCGAGTGCTATTTGCACTGTGTATGGCAATGGGAGTGCAATAGTGACTTTCCTTACCAGAAACCAACTCTTGCTCGTAGGACCAAAAACTGGATGTGATTCAACTCCATTTAGGACTGGGAAACAAACGCTAGCTCGCCTTACAAGAAACACACTCTGCTTTTGAGAAAAGAGCACTCTTCTACTCTACTGTGTTTCCTATGGGGTCCAAACAGTGAGCTTGCTCAGAACAAAAGAACTGTGCTTCTTACACACAGGGGCCACATATAGGTCAACTCTGCTTAGGAAACTGACAAGAACAGTAGCTCCGATTCAGTCCAATACACTGTATTTGCTGGAAACAGACGCGAGTGCTATTTGCACTGTGTATGGCAATGGGAGCGCAATAGTGACTTTCCTTACCAGAAAACAACTCTTGCTGGTAGGACCAGAAACTGCATGTGATTCAACTCCATTTAGTACTGGGAAACAAACGCTAGCTCGCCTTACAAGAAACACACTCTGCTTTTGAGAAAAGAGCACTCTTCTGCTCTACTGTGTTTCCTCTGGGGTCCGAACAGTGAGCTTGCTCAGAACAATGAACTGTGCTTCCTACACACACGGGCCATATCTAGTTCAACTCTCCTTAAAAAACTGACAAGAACAGTAGCTCCTCTTTAGTCCAATACACTGTACTTGTTGGGAACAGACGCGAGTGCTATTTGTACTGTGTATGGCAATGGGAGCGCAATAGTGACTCCTCTTACCAGAAAACAACTCTTGCTCGTAGGACCAAATACTGCATTTGATTCACCTCCATTTAGGACTGGGAACCAAACACTAGCTCTCCTTACAAGAAACACACTCTGCTTTTGAGAAAAGAGCACTCTTCTACTCTACTGTGTTTCCTATGGGATCCGAACAGTTAGCTTGCTCAGAACAAAAGTACTGTGCTTCCTACACACACGGACCATATCTAGTTCTACTCTGCTTAGGAAACTGACAAGAACAGTAGCTCCTCTTCAGTCCAATACACTGTACTTGCTGGGAACAGACGCCAGTGCTATTTGCACTGTGTATGAATATGGGAGCGCAATAGTGACTCTTCTTACCAGAAAACAACTCTTGCTCGTAGGACCAGAAACTGCATGTGATTCAACTCCATTTAGGACTGGGAACCAAACACTAGCTCTCCTTACAAGAAACACACTCTGCTTTTGAGAAAAGAGCACTCTTTTACTCTACTGTGTTTCCTGTAGGGCCAAAACAGAGAGCTTGCTCAGAACAAAAGAAATGTGCTTCCTACACACACGGGTCATATCTAGTTCAACTCTGCTTAGGAACCTGACAAGAACAGTAGATCCTCTTCAGTCCAATACACTGTACATGCTGGGAACAGACGCCAGTGCTATTTGCCCTGTGTATGACAATGGGAGCGCAATAGTGACTCTTCTTACCAGAAAACAACTCTTGGTCGTAGGACCAGAAACTGCATGGGATTCAACTCCATTTAGGACTGGTAAACAAACGTTAGCTCGCCTTACAAGAAACACACTCTGCTTTGAGAAAAGAGCAGTCTTCTATTCTACTGTGGTTCATATGGGGTCCGAACATTGAGCTTGCTCAGAACAAAAGAACTGTGCTTCCTACACACACTGGCCGTATCTATTTCAACTCTGCTTAGGAAACTGACAAGAACAGTAGCTCCTCTTCAGTCCAATACACTGTACTTGCTGGGAACAGACGCGAGTGCTATATGCACTGTGTATGGCAATGGGAGTGCAATAGTGACTTTCCTTACCAGAAAACAACTCTTGCTGGTAGGACCAGAAACTGCATGTGATTCAACTCCATTTAGTACTGGGAAACAAACGCTAGCTCGCCTTACAAGAAACACACTCTGCTTTTGAGAAAAGAGCACTCTTCTGCTCTACTGTGTTTCCTCTGGGGTCCGAACAGTGAGCTTGCTCAGAACAAAAGAACTGTGCTTCCTACACACACGGGCCATATCTAGTTCAACTCTCCTTAGGAAACTGACAAGAACAGTAGCTCCTCTTTAGTCCAATACACTGTACTTGTTGGGAACAGACGCGAGTGCTATTTGTACTGTGTATGGCAATGGGAGCGCAATAGTGACTCTTCTTACCAGAAAACAACTTTTGCTCGTAGGACCAAATACTGCATTTGATTCACCTCCATTTAGTACTGGGAAACAAACGCTAGCTAGCCTTACAAGAAACACACTCTGCTTTTGAGAAAAGAGCACTCTTCTACTCTACTGTGTTTCCTATAGTGCCAGAACAGTGAGCTTGCTCAGAACAAAAGAACTGTGCTTCCTATACACACGGGCCATATCTAGTTCAACTCTGCTTAGGAAACTGACAAGAACAGTATCTCCTCTTCAGTCCAATACACTGTATTTGCTGGCAACAGACGCGAGTGCTATTTGCACTGTGTATAGCAATGGGAGCACAATAGTGACTCTTCTTACCAGAAAACAACTCTTGCTCGTAGGACCACAAACTGCATGGGATTCAACTCCATTTAGGACTGGGAAACAAACGCTAGCTCGCCTTACAAGAAACACACTCTGCTTTTTGAGAAGAGCACTCTTCTACTCTACTGTGTTTCCTATAGGGCCAGAACAGTGAGCTTGCTCAGAACAAAAGAACTGTGCTTCCTACATCCGGGCCATATCTAGTTCAACTCTGCTTAGGAAACTGACAAGAGAAGTAGCTCCTCTTCAGTCCAATACACTGTACTTGCTGGGAACAGATGCGAGTGCTATTTGCACTGTGTATGGGAATGGGAGCGCAATAGTGTCTTTCCTTACTTGAAAGCAACTCTTGTGTGTAAGACCAAAAACTGCATGTGATTCAAGTCCATTTAGGACTGGGAAACAAACGCTAGCTCGCCTTACAAGAAACAAAATCTGCTTTTGAGGAAAGAGAACTACTCTACTCTACTGTGTTTCCTATGGTGTCCGAACAGTGAGCTTGCTCAGAACAAAAGAACTATGCTTCCTACACACACGGGCCTTATCTAGTTCAACTCTGCTTAGGAAACTGACAAGAACAGTATCCTTTCATCAGTCCAATACACTCTACTTGCTGGGAAAAGATGCGAGTGCTATTTGCACTGTGTTTGGCAAAGGGAGCGCAATAGTGACTCTTCTTATCAGAAAACAACTCTTGCTCTTAGGACCAAATACTGCATGTGATTCAAGTCCACTTAGGACTGGGAAACAAACGCTAGCTCGCCTTACAAGAAACACGCTGTTCTTTGAGAAAAGGGCACACTTCTACTATACTGTGTTTCCTATGGGGTCCTAACAGTGAGCTTGCTCAGAACAAAAGAACCGTGCTTCCTACACACACCGGCCATATCTAGTTCAACTCTGCTTAGGAAACTGAGAAGAACATTAGCTCCTCTTCAGTACAATATACTGTACTTGCTGGGAACAGACGCGAGTGCTATTTGCACTTTGTATGGCAAAGGGAGCGCAATAGTGACTTTCCTTACCAGAAAAAAACTCTTGCTCGTAGGACCAAAAACTGCATGTGATTCAACTCCATTTCTGACTGGGAAACAAACGCTAGCTTGCCTTACAAGAAACACACTCTGCTTTTGAGAAAAGAGCAGTCTTCTATTCTACTGTGGTTCATATGGGGTCCGAACATTGAGCTTGCTCAGAACAAAAGAACTGTGCTTCCTACACACACTGGCCATATCTATTTCAACTCTGCTTAGGAAACTGACAAGAACAGTAGCTCCTCTTCAGTCCAATACACTGTACTTGCTGGGAACAGACGCGAGTGCTATTTGCACTGGGTATGGCAATGGGAGAGCAATAGTGACTTTCCTTACCAGAAAACAACTCTTGCTCGTAGGAAAAAAAACTGGATGTGATTCAACTCCATTTAGGACTGGGAAACAAATGCTAGCTCGCCTTACAAGAAACACACTCTGATTTTGAGAAAAGAGCACTCTTCTACTCTACTGTGTTTCCTATGGGGTCAGAACAGTGAGCTTGCTCAGAACAAAAGAACTGTGCTTCCTACACACAGGGGCCATATATAGGTCAACTCTGCCTAGGAAACTGACAAGAACAGTAGCTCCGCTTCAGTCCAATACACTGTATTTGCTGGGAACAGACGCGAGTGCTATTTGCACTGTGTATGGCAATGGGAGAGCAATAGTGACTTTCCTTACCAGAAAACAACTCTTGCTGGTAGGACCAGAAATTGCATGTGGTTCAACTCCATTTAGTACTGGGAAACAAACGCTAGCTCGCCTTACAAGAAACACACTCTGCTTTTGAGAAAAGAGCACTCTTCTACTCTACTGTGTTTCCTATAGGGCCAGAACAGTGAGCTTGCTCAGAACAAAAGAACTGTGCTTCCTACATCCGGGCCATATCTAGTTCAACTCTGCTTAGGAAACTGACAAGAGAAGTAGCTCCTCTTCAGTCCAATACACTGTACTTGCTGGGAACAGATGCGAGTGCTATTTGCACTGTGTATGGCAATGGGAGCGCAATAGTGTCTTTCCTTACTTGAAAGCAACTCTTGTGTGTAAGACCAAAAACTGCATGTGATTCAAGTCCATTTAGGACTGGGAAACAAACGCTAGCTCGCCTTACAAGAAACAAAATCTGCTTTTGAGGAAAGAGAACTATTCTACTCTACTGTGTTTCCTATGGTGTCCGAACAGTGAGCTTGCTCAGAACAAAAGAACTATGCTTCCTACACACACGGGCCATATCTAGTTCAACTCTGCTTAGGAAACTGACAAGAACAGTATCCTTTCATCAGTCCAATACACTCTACTTGCTGGGAAAAGATGCGAGTGCTATTTGCACTGTGTTTGGCAAAGGGAGCGCAATAGTGACTCTTCTTATCAGAAAACAACTCTTGCTCTTAGGACCAAATACTGCATGTGATTCAAGTCCACTTAGGACTGGGAAACAAACGCTAGCTCGCCTTACAAGAAACACGCTGTTCTTTGAGAAAAGGGCACACTTCTACTATACTGTGTTTCCTATGGGGTCCTAACAGTGAGCTTGCTCAGAACAAAAGAACCGTGCTTCCTACACACACCGGCCATATCTAGTTCAACTCTGCTTAGGAAACTGAGAAGAACATTAGCTCCTCTTCAGTACAATATACTGTACTTGCTGGGAACAGACGCGAGTGCTATTTGCACTTTGTATGGCAAAGGGAGCGCAATAGTGACTTTCCTTACCAGAAAAAAACTCTTGCTCGTAGGACCAAAAACTGCATGTGATTCAACTCCATTTCTGACTGGGAAACAAACGCTAGCTTGCCTTACAAGAAACACACTCTGCTTTTGAGAAAAGAGCAGTCTTCTATTCTACTGTGGTTCATATGGGGTCCGAACATTGAGCTTGCTCAGAACAAAAGAACTGTGCTTCCTACACACACCGGCCATATCTATTTCAACTCTGCTTAGGAAACTGACAAGAACAGTAGCTCCTCTTCAGTCCAATACACTGTACTTGCTGGGAACAGACGCGAGTGCTATTTGCACTGGGTATGGCAATGGGAGAGCAATAGTGACTTTCCTTACCAGAAAACAACTCTTGCTCGTAGGACCAAAAACTGGATGTGATTCAACTCCATTTAGGACTGGGAAACAAATGCTAGCTCGCCTTACAAGAAACACACTCTGATTTTGAGAAAAGAGCACTCTTCTACTCTACTGTGTTTCCTATGGGGTCAGAACAGTGAGCTTGCTCAGAACAAAAGAACTGTGCTTCCTACACACAGGGGCCATATATAGGTCAACTCTGCCTAGGAAACTGACAAGAACAGTAGCTCCTCTTTAGTCCAATACACTGTACTTGTTGGGAACAGACGCGAGTGCTATTTGTACTGTGTATGGCAATGGGAGCGCAATAGTGACTCTTCTTACCAGAAAACAACTCGTGCTCGTAGGACCAAATACTGCATTTGATTCACCTCCATTTAGTACTGGGAAACAAACGCTAGCTAGCCTTACAAGAAACACACTCTGCTTTTGAGAAAAGAGCACTCTTCTACTCTACTGTGTTGTCTATAGGGCCAGAACTTTGAGCTTGCTCAGAACAAAAGAACTGTGCTTCCTACACACACGGGCCATATCTAGTTCAATTCTGGTTAGGAAACTGAAAAGAACAGTAGCCTCTCTTCAGTCCAATACACTGTACTTGCTGGGAACAGACGAGAGTGCTATTTGCACTGTGTATGGCAAATGGAACGCAAAATGGACTCTTCTTACCAGAAAACAACTCTTGCTCGTAGGACCAGAAACTGCATGTGTATTTCAACTCCATTTAGGAGTGGGAAACAAACGCTAGCTTACCTTTCAGGAAACACACTCTGCTTTTCAGAAAAGAGCACTTTTCTACTCTACTGTATTTACTATAGGGCCAGAACAGTGAGCTTGCTCAGAACAAAAGTACTGTGCTTCCTACACACACAGGCCATATCTAGTTCAACTCTGCTTAGGAAACTGACGAGAACAGTAGCTCCTCTTCAGTCCAATACACTGTACTTGCTGGGAAGAGACGCGAGTGCTATTTAAACTGTGTACAGCAATGGGAGCACAGTAGTGACTCTTCTTACCAGAAAACATGTCTTGCTCTTAGGACCAGAAACTGCATATGATTCAACTCCCCTTAGGTCTGGGAAAAAAACGCTAGCTCACCTTACAAGAAACACACTCTGCTTTTGAGAAAAGAGCACTCTTCTACTCTACTGTGTTTCCTATGGGATCCGAACAGTTAGCTTGCTCAGAACAAAAGAACTGTGCTTCCTACACACACGGACCATATCTAGTTCTACTCTGCTTAGGAAACTGACAAGAACAGTAGCTCCTCTTCAGTGCAATACACTGTTCTTGCTGGGAACAGACGCCAGTGCTATTTGCACTGTGTATGAATATGGGAGCGCAATAGTGACTCTTCTTACCAGAAAACAACTCTTGCTCGTAGGACCAGAAACTGCATGTGATTCAACTCCATTTAGGACTGGGAACCAAACACTAGCTCTCCTTACAAGAAACACACTCTGCTTTTGGGAAAAGAGCACTCTTTTACTCTACTGTGTTTCCTGTAGGGCCAAAACAGAGAGCTTGCTCAGAACAAAAGAATTGTGCTTCCTACACACACGGGTCATATCTAGTTCAACTCTGCTTAGGAACCTGACAAGAACAGTAGATCCTCTTCAGTCCAATACACTGTACTTGCTGGGAACAGACGCGAGTGCTATATGCACTGTGTATGGCAAAGGAAGCACAATAGTGACTTTGCTTACCAGAAAACAACTCTTGCTCGTAGGACCAAAAACTGCATGTGATTCAACTCCATTTCTGACTGGGAAACAAACGCTAGCTCGCCTTACAAGAAACACACTCTGCTTTTGAGAAAAGAGCAGTCTTCTATTCTACTGTGGTTCATATGGGGTCCGAACATTGAGCTTGCTCAGAACAAAAGAACTGTGCTTCCTACACACACTGGCCATATCTATTTCAACTCTGCTTAGGAAACTGACAAGAACAGTAGCTCCTCTTCAGTCCAATACACTGTACTTGCTGGGTACAGACGCCAGTGCTATTTGCACTGTGTATGGCAATGGGAGTGCAATAGTGACTTTCCTTACCAGAAAACAACTCTTGCTGGTAGGACCAGAAACTGCATGTGATTCAACTCCATTTAGTACTGGGAAACAAACGCTAGCTCGCCTTACAAGAAACACACTCTGCTTTTGAGAAAAGAGCACTCTTCTGCTCTACTGTGTTTCCTCTGGGGTCCGAACAGTGAGCTTGCTCAGAACAAAAGAACTGTGCTTCCTACACACACGGGCCATATCTAGTTCAACTCTCCTTAGGAAACTGACAAGAAGAGTAGCTCCTCTTTAGTCCAATACACAGTACTTGTTGGGAACAGACGCGAGTGCTATTTGTACTGTGTATGGCAATGGGAGCGCAATAGTGACTCTTCTTACCAGAAAACAACTTTTGCTCGTAGGACCAAATACTGCATTTGATTCACCTCCATTTAGTACTGGGAAACAAACGCTAGCTAGCCTTAACAGAAACACACTCTGCTTGTGAGAAAAGAGCACTCTTCTACTCTACTGTGTTTCCTATAGTGCCAGAACAGTGAGCTTGCTCAGAACAAAAGAACTGTGCTTCCTATACACACGGGCCATATCTAGTTCAACTCTGCTTAGGAAACTGACAAGAACAGTATCTCCTCTTCAGTCCAATACACTGTATTTGCTGGCAACAGACGCGAGTGCTATTTGCACTGTGTATAGCAATGGGAGCACAATAGTGACTCTTCTTACCAGAAAACAACTCTTGCTCGTAGGACCAGAAACTGCATGGGATTCAACTCCATTTAGGACTGGGAAACAAACGCTAGCTCGCCTTACAAGAAACACACTCTGCTTTTTGAAAAGAGCACTCTTCTACTCTACTGTGTTTCCTAAAGGGCCAGAACAGTGAGCTAGCTCAGAACAAAAGAACTGTGCTTCCTACATCCGGGCCATATCTAGTTCAACTCTGCTTAGGAAACTGACAAGAGAAGTAGCTCCTCTTCTGTCCAATACACTGTACTTGCTGGGAACAGATGCGAGTGCTATTTGCACTGTGTATGGCAATGGGAGCGCAATAGTGTCTTTCCTTACTTGAAAGCAACTCTTGTGTGTAAGACCAAAAACTGCATGTGATTCAAGTCCATTTAGGACTGGGAAACAAACGCTAGCTCGCCTTACAAGAAACAAAATCTGCTTTTGAGGAAAGAGAACTATTCTACTCTACTGTGTTTCCTATGGTGTCCGAACAGTGAGCTTGCTCAGAACAAAAGAACTATGCTTCCTACACACACGGGCCTTATCTAGTTCAACTCTGCTTAGAAACTGACAAGAACAGTATCCTTTCTTCAGTCCAATACACTCTACTTGCTGGGAAAAGATGCGAGTGCTATTTGCACTGTGTTTGGCAAAGGGAGCGCAATAGTGACTCTTCTTATCAGAAAACAACTCTTGCTCTTAGGACCAAATACTGCATGTGATTCAAGTCCACTTAGGACTGGGAAACAAACGCTAGCTCGCCTTACAAGAAACACGCTGTTCTTTGAGAAAAGGGCACACTTCTACTATACTGTGTTTCCTATGGGGTCCTAACAGTGAGCTTGCTCAGAACAAAAGAACCGTGCTTCCTACACACACCGGCCATATCTAGTTCAACTCTGCTTAGGAAACTGAGAAGAACATTAGCTCCTCTTCAGTCCAATATACTGTACTTGCTGGGAACAGACGCGAGTGCTATTTGCACTTTGTATGGCAAAGGGAGCACAATAGTGACTTTCCTTACCAGAAAAAAACTCTTGCTCGTAGGACCAAAAACTGCATGTGATTCAACTCCATTTCTGACTGGGAAACAAACGCTAGCTTGCCTTACAAGAAACACACTCTGCTTTTGAGAAAAGAGCAGTCTTCTATTCTACTGTGGTTCATATGGGGTCCGAACATTGAGCTTGCTCAGAACAAAAGAACTGTGCTTCCTACACACACCGGCCATATCTACTTCAACTCTGCTTAGGAAACTGACAAGAACAGTAGCTCCTCTTCAGTCCAATACACTGTACTTGCTGGGAACAGACGCGAGTGCTATTTGCACTGGGTATGGCAATGGCAGAGCAATAGTGACTTTCCTTACCAGAAAACAACTCTTGCTCATAGGACCAAAAACTGGATGTGATTCAACTCCATTTAGGACTGGGAAACAAATGCTAGCTCGCCTTACAAGAAACACACTCTGATTTTGAGAAAAGAGCACTCTTCTACTCTACTGTGTTTTCTATGGGGTCAGAACAGTGAGCTTGCTCAGAACAAAAGAACTGTGCTTCCTACACACAGGGGCCATATATAGGTCAACTCTGCCTAGGAAACTGACAAGAACAGTAGCTCCGCTTCAGTCCAATACACTGTATTTGCTGGGAACAGACGCGAGTGCTATTTGCACTGTGTATGGCAATGGGAGAGCAATAGTGACTTTCCTTACCAGAAAACAACTCTTGCTGGTAGGACCAGAAATTGCATGTGATTCAACTCCATTTAGTACTGGGAAACAAACGCTAGCTCGCCTTACAAGAAACACACTCTGCTTTTGAGAAAAGAGCACTCTTCTGCTCTACTGTGTTTCCTCTGGGGTCCGAACAGTGAGCTTGCTCAGAACAAAAGAACTGTGCTTCCTACACACACGGGCCATATCTAGTTCAACTCTTCTTAGGAAACTGATAAGAACAGTAGCTCCTCTTTAGTCCAATACACTGTACTTGTTGGGAACAGACGCGAGTGCTATTTGTACTGTGTATGGCAATGGGAGCGCAATAGTGACTCTTCTTACCAGAAAACAACTCTTGCTCGTAGGACCAAATACTGCATTTGATTCACCTCCATTTAGTACTGGGAAACAAACGCTAGCTAGCCTTACAAGAAACACACTCTGCTTTTGAGAAAAGAGCACTCTTCTACTCTACTGTGTTGTCTATAGGGCCAGAACTTTGAGCTTGCTCAGAACAAAAGAACTGTGCTTCCTACACACACGGGCCATATCTAGTTCAATTCTGGTTAGGAAACTGAAAAGAACAGTAGCCTCTCTTCAGTCCAATACACTGTACTTACTGGGAACAGACGAGAGTGCTATTTGCACTGTGTATGGCAAATGGAACGCAAAATGGACTCTTCTTACCAGAAAACAACTCTTGCTCGTAGGACCAGAAACTGCATGTGTATTTCAACTCCATTTAGGAGTGGGAAACAAACGCTAGCTTACCTTTCAGGAAACACACTCTGCTTTTCAGAAAAGAGCACTTTTCTACTCTACTGTATTTACTATAGGGCCAGAACAGTGAGCTTGCTCAGAACAAAAGTACTGTGCTTCCTACACACACGGGCCATATCTAGTTCAACTCTGCTTAGGAAACTGACGAGAACAGTAGCTCCTCTTCAGTCCAATACACTGTACTTGCTGGGAAGAGACGCGAGTGCTATTTAAACTGTGTACAGCAATGGGAGCACAGTAGTGACTCTTCTTACCAGAAAACATGTCTTGCTCTTAGGACCAGAAACTGCATATGATTCAACTCCACTTAGGTCTGGGAAAAAAACGCTAGCTCACCTTACAAGAAACACACTCTGCTTTTGAGAAAAGAGCACTCTTCTACTCTACTGTGTTTCCTATGGGATCCGAACAGTTAGCTTGCTCAGAACAAAAGAACTGTGCTTCCTACACACACGGACCATATCTAGTTCTACTCTGCTTAGGAAACTGACAAGAACAGTAGCTCCTCTTCAGTCCAATACACTGTTCTTGCTGGGAACAGACGCCAGTGCTATTTGCACTGTGTATGAATATCGGAGCGCAATAGTGACTCTTCTTACCAGAAAAAAACTCTTGCTCGTAGGACCAGAAACTGCATGTGATTCAACTCCATTTAGGACTGGGAACCAAACACTAGCTCTCCTTACAAGAAACACACTCTGCTTTTGGGAAAAGAGCACTCTTTTACTCTACTGTGTTTCCTGTAGGGCCAAAACAGAGAGCTTGCTCAGAACAAAAGAAATGTGCTTCCTACACACACGGGTCATATCTAGTTCAACTCTGCTTAGGAACCTGACAAGAACAGTAGATCCTCTTCAGTCCAATACACTGTACATGCTGGGAACAGACGCCAGTGCTATTTGCCCTGTGTATGACAATGGGAGCGCAATAGTGACTCTTCTTACCAGAAAACAACTCTTGGTCGTAGGACCAGAAACTGCATGGGATTCAACTCCATTTAGGACTGGTAAACAAACGTTAGCTCGCCTTACAAGAAACACGCTCTGCTTTGAGAAAAGAGCAGTCTTCTATTCTACTGTGGTTCATATGGGGTCCGAACATTAAGCTTGCTCAGAACAAAAGAACTGTGCTTCCTACACACACTGGCCATATCTATTTCAACTCTGCTTAGGAAACTGACAAGAACAGTAGCTCCTCTTCAGTCCAATACACTGTACTTGCTGGGAACAGACGCGAGTGCTATATGCACTGTGTATGGCAAAGGAAGCACAATAGTGACTTTGCTTACCAGAAAACAACTCTTGCTCGTAGGACCAAAAACTGCATGTGATTCAACTCCATTTCAGACTGGGAAACAAACGCTAGCTCGCCTTACAAGAAACACACTCTGCTTTTGAGAAAAGAGCAGTCTTCTATTCTACTGTGGTTCATATGGGGTCCGAACATTGAGCTTGCTCAGAACAAAAGAACTGTGCTTCCTACACACACGGGCCATATCTAGATCAACTCTCCTTAGGAAACTGACAAGAACAGTAGCTCCTCTTTAGTCCAATACACAGTACTTGTTGGGAACAGACGCGAGTGCTATTTGTACTGTGTATGGCAATGGGAGCACAATAGTGACTCTTCTTACCAGAAAACAACTTTTGCTCGTAGGACCAAATACTGCATTTGATTCACCTCCATTTAGTACTGGGAAACAAACGCTAGCTAGCCTTACAAGAAACACACTCTGCTTGTGAGAAAAGAGCACTCTTCTACTCTACTGTGTTTCCTATAGTGCCAGAACAGTGAGCTTGCTCAGAACAAAAGAACTGTGCTTCCTATACACACGGGCCATATCTAGTTCAACTCTGCTTAGGAAACTGACAAGAACAGTATCTCCTCTTCAGTCCAATACACTGTATTTGCTGGCAACAGACGCGAGTGCTATTTGCACTGTGTATAGCAATGGGAGCACAATAGTGACTCTTCTTACCAGAAAACAACTCTTGCTCGTAGGACCAGAAACTGCATGGGATTCAACTCCGTTTAGGACTGGGAAACAAACGCTAGCTCGCCTTACAAGAAACACACTCTGCT
>NW_026737069.1:0-51483 GCF_949786415.1 Peromyscus eremicus | reverse complement strand
TACTCACATGGGCCATATCTAGTTCAACTCTGCTTAGGAAACTGACAAGAAGAGTAGCTCCTCTTCAGTCCAATACACTGTACTTGCTGGGAACAGACGCGAGTGCTATTTGCACTGTGCATGGCAATGGGAGCAAAAGAGTGACTTTCCTTACCAGAAAACAACTCTTGCTCCTAGGACCAGAAACTGCATGGGATTCATGCCATTTAGGAGTGGGAAACAAACGCTAGCTCGCCTTACAAGAAACACACTCTGCTTTTGAGGAAAGTGGACTCTTCTACTCTACTGTGTTAACTGTATGGCCAGAACAGTTAGCTGGCTCACAACAAAAGAACTGTGCTTCCTACACACACGGGACAAATATAGTTCAACTCTGCTTAGGAAACTGACAAGAACAGTAGCTCCTCTTCAGTCCAATATACTGTACTTGCTGGGAACAGACGCGAGTGCTATTTGCACTGTGTATGGCAATGGGAGCGCAATAGTGACTTTCCTTACCAGAAAACAACTCTTGCTCCTAGGACCAGTAACTGCATGTGATTCAACTCCATTTCTGACTGGGAAACAAATGCTAGCTCGCCTTACAAGAAACACACTCTGCTTTTGAGAAAATAGCACTCTTCTACTCTACTGGGATTCCTATGGGGTCCGAACAGGGAACTTGCTCAGAACAAAAGAACTGTGTGCTTCCTACACACACGGGCCATATCTAGTTCAACTCTGCTTAGGAAATTGACAAGAACAGTAGCTCCTCTTCAGTCCAATACAGTGTACTTGCTCGGAACAGACACGAGTGCTATTTGCACTGTGTATGGCAATGGGAGTGCAATAGTGACTTTCCTTATCAGAAAACAACTCTTGCTCATAGGACTAAAAACTTCATGTGATTCAACTCCATTGAGGACTGGGAAACAAACGCTAGCTCGCTTTACAAGAAACACACTCTGCTTTTGAGAAAAGAACACTCTTCTACTCTACTGTGTTTCCTTTAGGGCCAGCACAGTGAGCTTGCTCAGAATAAAAGAACTGTGCTTCCTCCACACACGGGCCATATCTAGTTCAACTCTGCTTAGGAAACTGACAAGAACAGCAGCTCCTCTTCATCCAATACACTGTACTTGCTGGGAACAGACGTGAGTGCTATTTGCACTGTGTATGGCAATGGGAGCACAATAGTGACTGTTCTTACCAGAAAACAACTCTTGCTCGTAGGACCAGAAACTACATGGGATTCAACTCTATTTCTGACTGGGAAACAAACACTAGCTCGCCTTACAAGAAACACACTGTGCTTTTGAGAAAAGAGTACTCTTCTACTCTACTGGGTTTCCTATGGGTCCGAACTGTGAGCTTGCTCAGAACAAAAGAACTGTGCTTTCTACACACACGGGCCATATCTAGTTCAACTCTGCTTAGGAAACTGACATGAACATTAGCTCCACTTCAGTCCAATACACTGTACTTGCTGGAAGCAGAAGCTAGTGCTATTTGCACTGTGTATGGCAATTGGTGCGCAATAGTGACTCTTCTTACCAGAAAACAACTCTTGCTCCTAGGACCAGATACGGCATGGATTCAACTCCATTTAGGACTGGGAAACAAACGCTAGTTCGCCTTGCAAGAAACACAATTTGCTTTTGAGAAAAGAGCACTCTTCTACTCTACTCTGTTTCCTATGGGGTCCAAACAGTGAGCTTGCTCAGAACAAATGAACTGTGCTTTTTACTCACATGGGCCATATTTAGTTCAACTCTGCTTAGGAAACTGACAAGAAGAGTAGCTCCTCTTCAGTCCAATACACTGTACTTGCTGGGAACAGACGCGAGTGCTATTTGCACTGTGTATGGCAATGGTAGCACAATAGTGACTCTTCTTACCAGAAAACAACTCTTGCTCGTAGGAATAGAAGCTGCATGTGATTCAACTCCATTTAGAACTGGGAAACGAACGCTAGCTCGCCTTACAAGAAACAAACTCTGCTTTTGAGAAAAGAGCACTCTTCTACTCTACTGTTTCCTATATGGCCAGAACAGTGAGCTTGCTCAGAACAAAAGAACTGTGCTTCCTACACACACGGGCCATATCTAATTCAACTCTGCTTAGGAAACTAACAAGAACCGTAGCTCCTCTTCAGTCCAATACACTGTACATGCTGGGAACAGACATGAGTGCTATTTGCACTGTGTATGGCAATGGGAGCACAATAGTTACTTTCCTTACCAGAAAACAAGTCTTGCTCCTAGGACCAGAAACTGCATGTGATTCAACTCCATTTCTGACTGGGAAAAAAACGCTAGCTCGCCTTACAAGAAGCACACTCTGCTTTTGAGAAAAGAGCACTCTTCTACTCTACTGGGTTTCCTGTGGGGTCCGAACATTGAGCTTGCTCAGAACAAAAGAACTGTGCTTCGTGCACACACGGGCCATATCTAGTTCAACTCTGCTTAGGAATCTGACAAGAACAGTAGCTCCTCTTCAGTCCAGTACACTGTACTTGCTGGGAATAGAAGCGATTGCTATTTGCACTGTGTATCTCAATGGGAGCGCAATAGTGACTCTTCTTACCAGAAAACAACTCTTGCTCATAGAACCAGAAACTGCATGTGATTCAACTCCACTTGGAACTGGGAAACAAACGCTAGCTCGCCTTACAAGAAACACACTCTGCTTTTGAGAAAAGAGCACTCTTCTAGTCTACTGTGTTTCCTATAGGGCCAGAACAGTGAGCTTGCTCAGAACAAAAGAACTGTGCTTCCTACACACACGGGCCATATCTAGTTCAACTCTGCTTAGGAAACTGACAAGAACAGTAGCTCCTCTTCAGTCCAATACACTGTACTTGCTGGGAACAGACATGAGAGCTATTTGCACTGTGTATTGCAATGGGAGCACAATAGTGACTCTTCTTACCAGAAAACAACTCTTGCTCCTTTGACCAGAAACTGCATGTGACTCAACTCCATTTAGGACTGGGAAAGAAACGCTAGCTCACCCTACAAGAAACACACTCTGCTTTTGAGAAAAGAGCACTCTTCTACTCTACTGGGTTTTCTATAGGGCTAGAACAGTGAGCATGCTCATAACGAAAGAACTGTGCTTCCTACACACATGGGCCATATCTATATCAACTCTCCTTAGGAAAACTGACAAGAACAGAAACTTCTCTTCAGTCCAATACATTATACTTGCTGGGAACAGACGCGAGTGCTATTTGCACTGTGTATGTCATTGGGAGCACAATAGTGACTTTCCTTACCAGAAAACAACTCTTGCTCATAGGCCAAAAACTGCATGTGATTCAACTCCATTTAGGACTGGGAAACAATTGCTAGCTCGCCTTACAAGAAACACACTCTGCTTTTGAGAAAAGGGCACTCGTCTACTCTACCATGTTTCCTATGGGGTCTGAAAAGTGAGCTTGCTCAGAACAAAAGAACTGTGCTTCCTACACACACGGGCCATATCTAGTTCAACTCTGCTTAGAAAACTGACAAGAACAGTAGCTCCTCTTCAGTCCAATTCATTGTACTTGCTGGGAACAGACGAAAGTGCTATTTGCATTGTGTATGGCAATGGGAGCAAAAGAGTGACTTTCCTTACCAGAAAACAACTCTTGCTCCTAGGACCAGAAACTGCATGTGATTCAACTCCATTTAGGACTGGGAAACAAACGCTAGCTCGCCTTACAAGAAACACACTCTGCTTTTGAGAAAAGAGCACTCTTCTACTCAGTGTTTTCTATAGGGCCAGAACGTGAGCTGGCTCACAACAAAAGAATTGTGCTTCCTACACACACGGCCATATCTAGTTCAATTCTGCTTAGGAAACTGTCAAGAACAGTAGATCCTCTTCAGTCCAATACACTGTACATGCTGGGAACAGACGCCAGTGCTATTTGCCCTGTGTGTGACAATGGGAGCACAATAGTGACTCTTCTTACCAGAAAACAACTCTTGCTCATAGGACCAAAAACTGCAAGTGATTCAACTCCATTTAGGACTGGGAAAAAAAACGCTAGCTCGCCTTACAAGAAACACACTCTGCTTTTGAGAAAAGAGCACTCTTCTACTCTACTGTGTTTCCTTTAGGGACAGAACAGTGAGCATGCTCAGATTAAAAGAACTGTGCTTCCTCCACACACGGGCCATATCTAGTTCAACTCTGCTTAGGAAACTGACAAGTACAGTAGCTCCTCTTCAGTCCAGTACACTGTACTTGCTGGAACAGACGTGAGTGCTATTTGCACTGTGTATGGCAATGGGAGCACAATAGTGACTCCACTTACGAGAAAACAACTCTTGCTAGTAGGACTAGATACTGCATGGGATTCATCTCCATTTATGTCTGGGAAACAAACGCTAGTTTGCCTTACAAGAAACACAATTTGCTTTTGAGAAAAGAGCACTCTTCTACTCAGTGTTATCTATAGGGCCAGAAAGTGAGCTGGCTGACAACAAAAGAATTGTGCTTCCTACACACACAGGCCATATCTAGTTCAACTCGGCTTAGGAAATTGACAAGAATAGTAGCTCCTCTTCAGTCCAATACAGTGTACTTGCTCGGAACAGACGTGAGTGCTATTTGCACTGTGTATGGCAATGGGAGCGCAATAGTGACTTTCCTTACCAGAAAACAACTCTTGCTCATAGGCCAAAAACTGCATGTGATTCAACTCCATTGAGTACTGGGAAACAAACCCTAACTCGCCTTACAAGAAACACACTCTGCTTTTGAGAAAAGAGCACTCTTCTACTCTACTGTGTTTCCTATAGGGCCAGAACAGTGAGCTTGCTCAGAACAAAAGTACTGTGCTTCCTACACACACGGGCCATATCTAGTTCAACTCTGCTTAGGAAACTGACAAGAACAGTAGCTCCTCTTCAGTCCATCACACTGTACTTGCTGGGAACACACATGAGTGCTATTTGCACTGTGTATTGCAATGGGAGCACAATAGTGACTCTTCTTACCAGAAAACAACTCTTGTTCGTACGACCAGAAACTGCATGTGACTCAACTCCATTTAGGACTGGGAAAGAAACACTAGCTCACCTTACAAGAAACACACTCTGCTTTTAAGAAAAGAGCACTCTTCTACTCTACTGTGTTTCCTATAGGGCCCGAACAATGGGCTTGCTCAGAACAAAAGAACTGTGCTTCCTAAACACAGGGGACATATCTAGTTCAACTCTGCTTAGGAAACTGACAAGAACAGTAGCTCCTCTTCAGTCCAATACACTATACTTGCTGGGAACAGACGCGAGTGCTATTTTCACTGTTTATGGCAATGGGAGCGCAATAGTGACTTTCCTTACCAGAAAACAACTCGTGCTCCTAGGACCAGAAACTGCATGTGATTCAACTCCATTTAGGACTGGGAAACAAACACGAGCTCGCCTTACAAGAAACACACTCTGCTTTTTAGAAAAGAGCACTCTTCTACTCTGCTGTGTTTCCTTGGGGTCCAAACAGTGAGGTTGCTCAGAATAAAAGAACCGTGTGCTTCCTACACACACGTGCCATATCTAGTTCAACTCTGCTTAGGAAACTGACAAGAACAGTAGCTCCTCTTCAGTCCAATACACTGTACTTGCTGGGAACAGACGTGAGTGCTATTTTCACTGTGTATGGCAATAACAGCGCAATAGTGACTTTCCTTACCAGAAAACAACTCTTGCTCGTAGGACCAAAAACTGCATGTGATTCAACTCCATTTAGGACTGGGAAACAAACGCTAGCTCGCCTTACAAGAAACACACTCTGCTTTTGAGAAAAGAGCACTCTTCTACTCTACTGTGTTTCCTATAGGGCCAGAACAGTGAGCTTCCTCAGAACAAAAGTACTGTGCTTCCTACACACACGGGCCATATCTAGTTCAACTCTGCTTAGGAAACTGACAAGAACAGTAGCTCCTCTTCAGACCATCACACTGTACTTGCTGGGAACAGACGTGAGTGCTATTTTCACTGTGTATGGCAATAAGAGTGCAATAGTGACTTTCCTTACCAGAAAACAACTCTTGCTCCTAGGACCAGAAACTGCATGTGATTCAACTCCATTTATGACTGGGAAACAAATGCTAGCTCGCCTTACGAGAAACATACTCTGCTTTTGAGAAAAGAGCACTCTTCTACTCTACTGGGTTTCCTATGTGGTCCGAACAGTGAGCTTGCTCAGAACAAAAGAACTGTGCTTCCTACACACACGGGCCATATCTAGTTCAACTCTGCTTAGGAAACTGAAAGAACAGTAGCTCCTCTTCAGTCCAATACACTGTACTGCTGGGAACAGACATGAGTGCTATTTGCAGTGTGTATTGCAGTGGGAGCGCAATACTGACTCTTCTTACCAGAAAACAACTCTTGCTCATACGACCAGAAACTGCATGTGATGCAACTCCATTTAGGACTGGGAAAGAAACACTAGCTCAACTTACAAGAAACACACTCTGCTTTTGAGAAAAGAGCACTCTTCTACTCTACTGTGTTTCCTATGTGGTCTGAACAGTGAGCTTGCTCAGAACAAAGAACTGTGCTTCCTACACACACAGGCCATATCTAGTTCAACTCTGCTTAGGAAACTGACAAGAACAGTAGTTCCTCTTCATTCCAATTCACTGTACTTGCTGGGAACACACGTGAGTGCTATTTTCACTGTGTATGGCAATGGGAGCGCAATAGTGTCTTTCCTTACCAGAAAACAACTCTTGCTCCTAGGACCAGAAATTGCATGTGATTCAACACCATTTAGGCCTAGGAAACAAACGCTATCTCACGTTTCAAGAAACATACTTTGCTTTTGAGAAAAGAGCACTCTTCTACTCTACTGGGTTTCCTATGGGGTCCGAACAGTGAGCTTGCTCAGAACAAAGAACTGTGCTTCCTATACACTCGGGTCATATGTAGTTCAACTCTGCTTAGGAAACTGACAAGAACACAAGCTCCTCTTCAGTCCAATACACTCTACTTGCTGGGAACAGACGTGAGTGCTATTTGCACTGTGTATGGCAATGGGAGCATAATAGTGACTTTCCTTTCCAGAAAACAATTCTTGCTCCTAGGACCAGAAACTGCATGTGATTCAACTCCATTTAGGACTTGGGAAACAAACGCTAGCTCGCCTTACAAGATACACACTCTGCTTTTGAGAAAAGAGCACTCTTCTACTCTACTGTGTTTCCTGTATTACCAGAACAGTGAGATGGCTCACAACAAAAGAACTGTGGTTCCTACACACACGGGCCATATCTAGTTCAACTCTGCTTAGGAAACTGACAAGAAGAGTAGCTCATCTTCAGTCCAATACACTGTACTTGCTGGGAAGAGATGCCAGTGCTATATGCACTGTGTATGGCAATGGGAGCACAATAGTGACGCTTTTTACCAGAAAACAACTCTTGCTCGTAGGACCAGAAACTGTATGGGATTCAACTCCATTTCTGACTGGGAAACAAACACTAGCTTGCCTTACAAGAAACACGCTCTGCTTTTGAGAAAAGGGCACTCATCTACTCTACTGTGTTTCCTATAGTGTCCGAACAGTAAGCTTGCTCAGAAAAAAAGAACTGTTCTTCCTACACACACGGGCCATATCTAGTTCAACTCTGCTTAGGAAACTGACAAGAACAGTAGCTCTTCTTCAGTCCAATACACTATACTTGCTGCGAACAGACGTGAGTGCTATTTGCACTGTGTAAGGCAATGGGAGCACAAAACTGACTTTCCTTACCAGAAAACAACTCTTGCTCATAGGACCAAAAACTGCATGTGATTCAACTCCATTGAGGACTGGGAAACAAACGCTAACTCGCCTTACAAGAAACACACTCTGCTTTTGAGAAAAGAGCACTCTTCTACTCTACTGTGTTTCCTTTAGGGCCAGAACAGTGAGCTTGCTCAGAATAAAAGAACTGTGCTTCCTCCACACACGGGCCATATCTAGTTCAACTCTGCTTAGGAAACTGACAAGAACAGTAGCTCCTCTTCAGTCCAGTACACTGTACTTGCTGGAACAGACGTGAGTGCTATTTGCACTGTGTATGGCAATGGGAGCACAATAGTGACTCCTCTTACGAGAAAACAACTCTTGCTCGTAGGACCAAAAACTGCATGGGATTCAACTCCATTTCTGACTGGGAAACAAACACTAGCTCGCCTTACAAGAAACACACTCTGCCTTTGAAAAAAGGGCACTCTTCTGCTCTACTTTGTTCCTTGTATGGCCAGAACAGTGAGATGGCTCACAACAAAAGAACTGTGCTTCCTACACACACGGGCCAAATCTAGTTCAACTCTGTTTAGGAAACTGACAAGAACAGTAGCTCCTCTTCAGTCCAATATACTGTACTTGCTGGGAACAGACGCGAGTGCTATTTGCACTGTGTATGGCAATGGGAGCACAATAGTGACTTTCCTTACCAGAAAACAACTCTTGCTCCTAGGACCAGTAACTGCATGTGATTCAACTCCATTTGGACTGGGAAACAAACGCTAGCTCGTCTTACAAGAAACACACTCTGCTTTTGAGAAAAGAGCACTCTTCTACTCAGTGTTATCTATAGGGCCAGAAAGTGAGCTGGCTGACAACAAAAGAATTGTGCTTCCTACACACACGGGCCATATCTAGTTCAACTCGGCTTAGGAAATTGACAAGAATAGTAGCTCCTCTTCAGTCCAATACAGTGTACTTGCTCGGAACAGACGTGAGTGCTATTTGCACTGTGTATGGCAATGGGAGCGCAATAGTGACTTTCCTTACCAGAAAACAACTCTTGCTCATAGGCCAAAAACTGCATGTGATTCAACTCCATTGAGGACTGGGAAACAAACCCTAACTCTCGTTACAAGAAACACACTCTGCTTTTGAGAAAAGAGCACTCTTCTACTCTACTGTGTTTCCTTTAGGGCCAGAACAATGAGCTTGCTCAGAATAAAAGAACTGTGCTTCCTCCACACACGGGCCATATCTAGTTCAACTCTTCTTAGGAAACTGACAAGAACAGTAGCTCCTCTTCAGTCCAATACACTGTACTTGCTGGAACAGACGCGAGTGCTATTTGCAATGTGTATGGCAATGGGAGCACAATAGTGACTCTTCTTACCAGAAAACAACTCTTGCTCGTAGGACCAGAAACTGCATGGGATTCAACTCCATTTCTGACTGGGAAACAAACACTAGCTCGCCTTACAAGAAACACACTCTGCCTTTGAAAAAAGGGCACTCTTCTGCTCTACTTTGTTTCCTATGGTGTCCGAACAGTGAGCTTGCTCAGAACAAAAGAACTGTGTGCTTCCTACACACACGGGCCATATCTAGTTGAACTCTGCTTAGGAAACTGACAAGAACAGTAGCTCCTCTTCAGTCCAATACAGTGTACTTGCTGGGAACAGACGCGAGTGCTATTTGCACTGTGTATGGCAATGGGAGCACAATAGTGACTTTCCTTACCAGAAAACAACTCTTGCTCCTAGGACCAGAAACTGCATGTGATTCACCTCCATTTAGGACTGGGAAACAAACGCTAGTTCGCCTTACAAGAAACACACTCTGCTTTTGACAAAAGAACACTCTTCTACTCTACTGTATTTCCCGTAGGGCCAGAACAGTGAGCTTGCTCAGAATAAAAGAACTGTGCTTCCTCCACACACGGGCCATATCTAGTTCATCTCTGCTTATGAAACTGACAAGAACATTAGCTCCTCTTCAGTCCAATACACTGTACTTGCTGGGAACAGACGCCAGTGCTATTTGTGCTGTGTATATCAATGACAGAGCAATAGTGACTCTTCTTACCAGAAAACAACTCTTGCAAGTACGACAAGAAACTGCATGTGACTCAACTCCTTTTCGGACTGGGAAACAAACTCTAGATTACCTTACAAGAAACACACTCTGCTTTTGAGAAAAGAGCACTCTTCTACTCTACTATGTTTCCTGTAGGGCCAGAACAGTGAGCTTGCTCAGAATAAAAGAACTGTGCTTCCTCCACACACGGGCCATATCTAGTTCAACTCTGCTTAGGAAACTGACAAGAACAGTAGCTCCTCTTCAGTCCAATACACTGTACTTGCTGGGAACAGTGGCGAGTGCTATTTGCACTGAGTATCTCCATGGGAGCGCAATAGTGACTCTTCTTACCAGAAAACAACTCTTGCTCGTAGAACCAGAAACTGCATGTGATTCAACTCCATTTATGACTTGGAAACAAATGCTAGCTCGCCTTACAAGAAAAACACTCTGCTTTTGCGAAAAGCGCACTCTTCTACTCTACTGTGTTTCTTATGGGGTCCGAACAGTGAGCTTGCTCAGGACAAAAGAACTGTACTTTTTACAGACACGGGCCATATCTAGTTCAACTCTGCTTAGAAACTGACAAGAACACTAGCTCCTCTTCAGTCCAATTCACTGTACTTGCTGGGAATAGATGCGAGTGCTATTTGCACTGTGTATGGCAATGGGAGCAAAAGAGTGACTTTCCTTACCAGAAAACAACTCTTGCTCCTAGGACCAGAAACTGCATGGGATTCAATGCCATTTAGGAGTGGGAAACAAACGCTAGCTCGCCTTACAAGAAACACACTCTGCTTTTGAGGAAAGTGGACTATTCTACTCTACTGTGTTAACTGTATGGCCAGAACAGTTAGCTGGCTCACAACAAAAGAACTGTGCTTCCTACACACACGGGACAAATATAGTTCAACTCTGCTTAGGAAACTGACAAGAACAGTAGCTCCTCTTCAGTCCAATATACTGTACTTGCTGGGAACAGACGCGAGTGCTATTTGCACTGTGTATGGCAATGGGAGCGCAATAGTGACTTTCCTTACCAGAAAACAACTCTTGCTCCTAGGACCAGTAACTGCATGTGATTCAACTCCATTTCTGACTGGGAAACAAACACTAGCTCGCCTTACAAGAAACACACTCTACTTTTGAGAAAATAGCACTCTTCTACTCTACTGGGATTCCTATGGGGTCCGAACAGGGAACTTGCTCAGAACAAAAGAACTGTGTGCTTCCTACACACACGGGCCATATCTAGTTCAACTCTGCTTAGGAAATTGACAAGAACAGTAGCTCCTCTTCAGTCCAATACAGTGTACTTGCTCGGAACAGACACGAGTGCTATTTGCACTGTCTATGGCAATGGGAGCGCAATAGTGACTTTCCTTATCAGAAAACAACTCTTGCTCATAGGACCAAAAACTGCATGTGATTCAACTCCATTGAGGACTGGGAAACAAACGCTAGCTCGCTTTACAAGAAACACACTCTGCTTTTGACAAAAGAACACTCTTCTACTCTACTGTGTTTCCTTTAGGGCCAGAACAGTGAGCTTGCTCAGAATAAAAGAACTGTGCTTCCTCCACACACGGGCCATATCTAGTTCAACTCTGCTTAGGAAACTGACAAGAACAGCAGCTCCTCTTCATCCAATACACTGTACTTGCTGGGAACAGACGTGAGTGCTATTTGCACTGTGTATGGCAATGGGAGCACAATAGTGACTGTTCTTACCAGAAAACAACGCTTGCTCGTAGGACCAGAAACTACATGGGATTCAACTCTATTTCTGACTGGGAAACAAACACTAGCTCGCCTTACAAGAAACACACTCTTCTTTTGAGAAAAGAGTACTCTTCTACTCTACTGGGTTTCCTATGGGGTCCGAACTGTGAGCTTGCTCAGAACAAAAGAACTGTGCTTTCTACACACACGGGCCATATCTAGTTCAACTCTGCTTAGGAAACTGACATGAACATTAGCTCCACTTCAGTCCCATACACTCTACTTGCTGGAAGCAGAAGCTAGTGCTATTTGCACTGTGTATGGCAATTGGTGCGCAATAGTGACTCTTCTTACCAGAAAACAACTCTTGCTCCTAGGACCAGATACGGCATGGGATTCAACTCCATTTAGGACTGGGAAACAAACGCTAGTTCGCCTTGCAAGAAACACAATTTGCTTTTGAGAAAAGAGCACTCTTCTACTCTACTCTGTTTCCTATGGGGTCCAAACAGTGAGCTTGCTCAGAACAAATGAACTGTGCTTTTTACTCACATGGGCCATATCTAGTTCAACTCTGCTTAGGAAACTGACAAGAAGAGTAGCTCCTCTTCAGTCCAATACACTGTACTTGCTGGGAACAGACGCGAGTGCTATTTGCACTGTGTATGGCAATGGGAGCAAAAGAGTGACTTTCCTTACCAGAAAACAACTCTTGCTCTTAGGACCAGAAACTGCATTGGATTCAATGCCATTTCGGAGTGGGAAACAAACGCTAGCTTGCCTTACAAGAAACACACTCTGCTTTTGAGGAAAGTGGACTCATCTACTCTACTGTGTTAACTGTATGGCCAGAACAGTTAGCTGGCTCACAACAAAAGAACTGTGCTTCCTACACACACGGGACAAATATAGTTCAACTCTGCTTAGGAAACTGACAAGAACAGTAGCTCCTCTTCAGTCCAATATACTGTACTTGCTGGGAACAGACGCGAGTGCTATTTGCACTGTGTATGGCAATGGGAGCGCAATAGTGACTTTCCTTACCAGAAAACAACTCTTGCTCCTAGGACCAGTAACTGCATGTGATTCAACTCCATTTCTGACTGGGAAACAAACGCTAGCTCGCCTTACAAGAAACACACTCTACTTTTGAGAAAATAGCACTCTTCTACTCTACTGGGATTCCTATGGGGTCCGAGCAGGGAACTTGCTCAGAACAAAAGAACTGTGTGCTTCCTACACACACGGGCCATATCTAGTTCAACTCTGCTTAGGAAATTGACAAGAACAGTAGCTCCTCTTCAGTCCAATACAGTGTACTTGCTCGGAACAGACACGAGGGCTATTTGCACTGTGTATGGCAATGGGAGCGCAATAGTGACTTTCCTTATCAGAAAACAACTCTTGCTCATAGGACCAAAAACTGCATGTGATTCAACTCCATTTAGGACTGGGAAACAAACGCTAGCTCGCTTTACAAGAAACACACTCTGCTTTTGAGAAAAGAACACTCTTCTACTCTACTGTGTTTCCTTTAGGGCCAGAACAGTGAGCTTGCTCAGAATAAAAGAACTGTGCTTCCTCCACACACGGGCCATATCTAGTTCAACTCTGCTTAGGAAACTGACAAGAACAGCAGCTCCTCTTCATCCAATACACTGTACTTGCTGGGAACAGACGTGAGTGCTATTTGCACTGTGTATGGCAATGGGAGCACAATAGTGACTCTTCTTACCAGAAAACAACTCTTGCTCGTAGGACCAGAAACTACATGGGATTCAACTCTATTTCTGACTGGGAAACAAACACTAGCTCGCCTTACAAGAAACACACTCTGCTTTTGAGAAAAGAGTACTCTTCTACTCTACTGGGTTTCCTAAGGGGTCCGAACTGTGAGCTTGCTCAGAACAAAAGAACTGTGCTTCCTACACACACGGGCCATATCTAGTTCAACTCTGCTTAGGAAACTGACATGAACATTAGCTCCACTTCAGTCCAATACACTGTACTTGCTGGAAGCAGAAGCTAGTGCTATTTGCACTGTGTATGGCAATTGGTGCGCAATAGTGACTCTTCTTACCAGAAAACAACTCTTGCTCCTAGGACCAGATACGGCATGGGATTCAACTCCATTTAGGACTGGGAAACAAATGCTAGTTCGCCTTGCAAGAAACACAATTTGCTTTTGAGAAAAGAGCACTCTTCTACTCTACTCTGTTTCCTATGGGGTCCAAACAGTGAGCTTGCTCAGAACAAATGAACTGTGCTTTTTACTCACATGGGCCATATCTAGTTCAACTCTGCTTAGGAAACTGACAAGAAGAGTAGCTCCTCTTCAGTCCAATACACTGTACTTGCTGGGAACAGACGCGAGTGCTATTTGCACTGTGTATGGCAATGGTAGCACAATAGTGACTCTTCTTACCAGAAAACAACTCTTGCTCGTAGGAATAGAAGCTGCATGTGATTCAACTCCATTTAGAACTGGGAAACGAACGCTAGCTCGCCTTACAAGAAACACACTCTGCTTTTGAGAAAAGAGCACTCTTCTACTCTACTGTGTTTCCTATATGGCCAGAACAGTGAGCTTGCTCAGAACAAAAGAACTGTGCTTCCTACACACACGGGCCATATCTAATTCAACTCTGCTTAGGAAACTGACAAGAACCGTAGCTCCTCTTCAGTCCAATACACTGTACATGCTGGGAACAGACATGAGTGCTATTTGCACTGTGTATGGCAATGGGAGCACAATAGTGACTTTCCTTACCAGAAAACAAGTCTTGCTCCTAGGACCAGAAACTGCATGTGATTCAACTCCATTTAGGACTGGGAAAAAAACGCTAGCTCGCCTTACAAGAAGCACACTCTGCTTTTGAGAAAAGAGCACTCTTCTACTCTACTGGGTTTCCTGTGGGGTCCGAACATTGAGCTTGCTCAGAACAAAAGAACTGTGCTTCGTGCACACACGGGCCATATCTAGTTCAACTCTGCTTAGGAATCTGACAAGAACAGTAGCTCCTCTTCAGTCCAGTACACTGTACTTGCTGGGAATAGAAGCGATTGCTATTTGCACTGTGTATCTCAATGGGAGCGCAATAGTGACTCTTCTTACCAGAAAACAACTCTTGCTCATAGAATCAGAAACTGCATGTGATTCAACTCCATTTGGAACTGGGAAATAAACGCTAGCTCGCCTTACAAGAAACACACTCTGCTTTTGAGAAAAGAGCACTCTTCTAGTCTACTGTGTTTCCTATAGGGCCAGAACAGTGAGCTTGCTCAGAACAAAAGAACTGTGCTTCCTACACACACGGGCCATATCTAGTTCAACTCTGCTTAGGAAACTGACAAGAACAGTAGCTCCTCTTCAGTCCAATACACTGTACTTGCTGGGAACAGACATGAGAACTATTTGCACTGTGTATTGCAATGGGAGCACAATAGTGACTCTTCTTACCAGAAAACAACTCTTGCTCCTTTGACCAGAAACTGCATGTGACTCAACTCCATTTAGGACTGGGAAAGAAACGCTAGCTCACCTTACAAGAAACACACTCTGCTTTTGAGAAAAGAGCACTCTTCTACTCTACTGGGTTTTCTATAGGGCTAGAACAGTGAGAATGCTCATAACGAAAGAACTGTGCTTCCTACACACATGGGCCATATCTATTTCAACTCTCCTTAGGAAACTGACAAGAACAGAAACTTCTCTTCAGTCCAATACATTATACTTGCTGGGAACAGACGCGAGTGCTATTTGCACTGTGTATGTCATTGGGAGCACAATAGTGACTTTCCTTACCAGAAAACAACTCTTGCTCCTAGTACCAGAAACTGCATGTGTTTCAACTCCATTTAGGACTGGGAAACAAACGCTAGCTCGCCTTACAATAAACACACTCTGCTTTTGAGAAAAGAGCACTCTTGTACTCTACAGGGTTTCCTGTGGGGTCAGAACATTGAGCTTGCTCAAAACAAAAGACCTGTGCTTCCTGCAAACACGAGCCATATCTAGTGCAAATCTGCTTAGGAAACTGACAAGAACAGTAGCTCCTCTTCAGTCCAATACACTGAACTTGCTGGGAACAGAGGCGATTGCTATTTGCACTGAGTATCTCAATGGGAGCACAATAGTGACTCTTCTTACCAGAAAACAACTCTTGCTCATAGAACCAGAAACTGCATGTGATTCAACTCCATTTAGGACTGGGAAACAAACGCTAGCTCGCCTTACAAGAAACACACTCTGCTTTTGAGAAAAGTGCACTCTTCTACTCTACTGTGTTTCCTGTATGGACAAAACAGTGAGCTGGCTCACAACAAAAGAACTGTGCTTCCTACACACACGGGCCAAATCTATTTCAACTCTGCTTAGGAAACTGACAAGAACAGTAGCTCCTCTTCAGTCCAATATACTGTACTTGCTGGGAACAGACGCGAGTGCTATTTGCACTGTGTATGGCAATGGGAGCGCAATAGTGACTTTCCTTACCAGAAAACAACTCTTGCTCCTAGGACCAGTAACTGCATGTGATTCAACTCCATTTAGGCCTGGGAAACAAACGCTAGCTCGCCTTACAAGAAACACACTCTGCTTTTGAGAAAAGAGCACTCTTCTACGCTACTGGTTTTCCTATGGGGTCCGAACAGGGAGCTTGCTCAGAACAAAAGAACTGTGTGCTTCCTACACACACGGGCCATATCTAGTTCAACTCTGCTTAGGAAATTGACAAGAACAGTAGCTCCTCTTCAGTCCAATACAGTGTACTTGCTCGGAACAGACACGAGTGCTATTTGCACTGTGTATGGCAATGGGAGCGCAATAGTGACTTTCCTTACCAGAAAACAATTCTTGCTCATAGGACCAAAAACTGCATGTGATTCAACTCCATTGAGGACTGGGAAACAAACCCTAACTCGCCTTACAAGAAACACACTCTGCTTTTGAGAAAAGAGCACTCTTCTACTCTACTGTGTTTCCTTTAGGGCCAGAACAGTGAGCTTGCTCAGAATAAAAGAACTGTGCTTCCTCCACACACGGGCCATATCTAGTTCAACTCTGCTTAGGAAACTGACAAGAACAGTAGCTCCTCTTCAGTCCAATACTCTGTACTTGCTGGAAGAGACATGAGTGCTATTTGCACTGTGTATGGCAATGGAAGCACAATAGTGACTCTTCTTACCAGAAAACAACTCTTGCTCGTAGGACGAGAAACTGCATGGGATTCAACTCCATTTCAGACTGGGAAACAAACACTAGCTCGCCTTACAAGAAACACACTCTGCCTTTGAGAAAAGGGCACTCTTCTGTTCTACTTTGTTTCCTATGGGGTCCGAACAGTGAGCTTGCTCAGAACAATAGAACTGTGCTTCTTCCACACACGGGCCATATCTAGTTCAACTCTGCTTAGGAAACTGACAAGAACAGTAGCTCCTCTTCAGTCCAATACACAGTACTTTCTGGGAACAGACGCAAGTGCTATTTGCACTATGTATCTCAATGGGAGCGCAATAGTGACTCTTATTACAGGAAAACAACTCTTGCTCGTAGGACCAGAAACTGCATGTGATTCAACTCCATTTTGGACTGGGAAACAAATGCTAGCTCGCCTTAAAAGAAACACGCTTTGCTTTTGAGAAAAGAGCACTCTTCTACTCAGTGTTTTCTATACGGCCAGAACGTGAGCTGGCTCACAACAAAAGAATTGTGCTTCCTACACACACGGCCATATCTAGTTCAATTCTGCTTAGGAAACTGTCAAGAACAGTAGATCCTCTTCAGTCCAATACACTGTACATGCTGGGAACAGACGCCAGTGCTATTTGCCCTGTGTGTGACAATGGGAGCACAATAGTGACTCTTCTTACCAGAAAACAACTCTTGCTCATAGGACCAAAAACTGCAAGTGATTCAACTCCATTTAGGACTGGGAAAAAAACGCTAGCTCGCCTTACAAGAAACACACTCTGCTTTTGAGAAAAGGGCACTCTTCTACTCTACTGTGTTTCCTGTAGGGCCAGAACAGTGAGCTTGCTCAGAATAAAAGAACTGTGCTTCCTCCACACACGGGCCATATCTAGTTAAACTCTGCTTAGGAAATTGATAAGAACAGTAGCTCTTCTTCAGTCCAATACAGTGTACTTGCTCGGAACAGACGCGCGTGCTATTTGCACTGTGTATGGCAATGGGAGCACAATAGTGACTTTCCTTACCAGAAAACAACTCGTGCTCATAGGACCAAAAACTGCATGTGATTCAACTCCATTGAGGACTGGGAAACAAACGCTAACTCGCCTTACAAGAAACACACTCTGCTTTTGAGAAAAGAGCACTCTTCTACTCTACTGTGTTTCCTTTAGGGCCAGAACAGTGAGCTTGCTCAGAATAAAAGAACTATGCTTCCTCCACACACGGGCCATATCTAGTTCAACTCTGCTTAGGAAACTGACAAGAACAGTAGCTCCTCTTCAGTCCAGTACACTGTACTTGAAGGAACAGACGTGAGTGCTATTTGCACTGTGTATGGCAATGGGAGCACAATAGTGACTCCTCTTACGAGAAAACAACTCTTGCTAGTAGGACCAGATACTGCATGGGATTCATCTCCATTTATGTCTGGGAAACAAACGCTAGTTTGCCTTACAAGAAACACAATTTGCTTTTGAGAAAAGAGCACTCTTCTACTCAGTGTTATCTATAGGGCCAGAAAGTGAGCTGGCGGACAACAAAAGAATTGTGCTTCCTACACACACGGGCCATATCTAGTTCAACTCGGCTTAGGAAATTGACAAGAATAGTAGCTCCTCTTCAGTCCAATACAGTGTACTTGCTCGGAACAGACGTGAGTGCTATTTGCACTGTGTATGGCAATGGGAGCGCAATAGTGACTTTCCTTACCAGAAAACGACTCTTGCTCATAGGCCAAAAACTGCATGTGATTCAACTCCATTGAGTACTGGGAAACAAACCCTAACTCGCCTTACAAGAAACACACTCTGCTTTTGAGAAAAGAGCACTCTTCTACTCTACTGTGTTTCCTTTAGGGCCAGAACACTGAGCTTGCTCAGAATAAAAGAACTGTGCTTCCTCCACACACGGGCCATATCTAGTTCAACTCTGCTTAGGAAACTGACAAGAACAGTAGCTCCTCTTCAGTCCAATACACTGTACTTGCTGGAACAGACGTGAGTGCTATTTGCAATGTGTATGGCAATGGGAGCACAATAGTGACTCTTCTTACCAAAAAACAACTCTTGCTCGTAGGACCAGAAACTGCATGGGATTCAACTCCATTTAGGACTGGGAAACAAAGGCTAGCTCGCCTTAAAAGAAACACACTCTGCTTTTGAGAAAAGAGCACTCTTCTACTCGTGTTTTCTATAGGGCTAGAAAGTGAGCTGGATCACAACAAAAGAATTGTGCTTCCTACACACGGCCATATCTAGTTCAATTCTGCTTAGGAAACTGACAAGAACAGTAGATCCTCTTCAGTCCAATACACTGTACATGCTGGGAACAGACGCCAGTGCTATTTGCCCTGTGTGACAATGGGAGCGCAGTAGTGACTCTTCTTACCAGAAAACAACTCTTGCTCGTAGGACCAGAAACTGCATGGGATTCAACTCCATTTCTGACTGGGAAACAAATACTTGCTCGCCTTACAAGAAACACACTCTGCTTTTGAGAAAAGGGCACTCTTCTACTCTACTGTGTTTCCTAAGGGGTCTGAACAGTGAGCTTGCTCAGAACAAAAGAACTGTGCTTCCTACACACACGGGCCATATCTAGTTCAACTCTGCTTAGGAAACCACAAGAACAGTAGCTGCTCTTCAGTCCAGTACACTGTACTTGCTGGAAGCAGAAGCTAGTGCTATTTGCACTGTGTATGGCAATGGGTGCGCAATAGTGACTCTTCTTACCAGAAAACAACTCTTGCTAGTAGGACCAGATACTGCATGGGATTCATCTCCATTTAGGTCTGGGAAACAAACGCTAGTTTGCCTTACAAGAAACACAATTTTCTTTTGAGAAAAGAGCACTTTTCTACTCTACTATGTTTCCTATGGGGTCCAAACAGTGTGCTTGCTCAGAACAAATGAACTGTGCTTCCTACTCACATGGGCCATATCTAGTTCAACTCTGCTTAGGAAACTGACAAGAACAGTAGCTCTTCTTCAGTCCAATACAATTTACTTGCTGGGAACAAACACAAGTGCTATTTGCACTGTTTATGGCAATGGGAGCACAATAGTGACACTTCTTACCAGAAAACAACTCTTCCTTGTAGGAATAGTACCTGCATGTTATTCAACTCCATTTAGAACTGGGAAACAAACGTTAGCTTGCCTTACAAGAAACACACTCTGCTTTTGAGAAAAGAGCACTCTTCTAGTCAACTGTGTTTCCTATAGGGCCAGAACAGTGAGCTTGCTCAGAACAAAAGAACTGTGCTTCCTACGCACACGGGCCATATCTAGTTCAACTCTGCTTAGGAAACTGACAAGAACAGTAGCTCCTCTTCAGTCCAATACACTGTACTTGCTGGGAACAGACATGAGAGCTATTTGCGCTGTGTATGGCAATGGGAGAGCAATAGTGACTCTTCGTACCAGAAAACTAATCTTGATCGTAGGACAAGATACTGCATGTGATTCATCTCCATTTAGGACTGGGAAACAAACGCTAGCTCGGCTTAGAAGAAACACACTCTGCTTTTGAGAAAAGAGCACTCTTCCTCTCTACTGTGTTTTGTATAGGGCCAGAACAGTGAGCTTGTTCAGAAACAAAGAACTGTGCTTCCTACACACACGGGCCATATCTAGTTCAACTCTCCTTAGGAAACTGACAAGGACAGAAGCTACTCTTCAGTCCAATACACTATACATGCTGGGAACAGACGCGAGTGCTATTTGCACTGAGTATCTCAATGGGAGCGCAGTAGTGACTCTTCTTACCAGAAAACAACTCTTGCTCGTAGAACCAGAAACTGCATGTGATTCAACTCCATTTAGGACTTGGAAACAAATGCTAGCTCGCCTTACAAGAAACATACTCTGCTTTTGCGACAAGTGCACTCTTCTACTCTACTGTGTTTCCTATGGGGTCCGAACAGTGAGCTTGCTCAGAACAAAAGAACTGTGCTTCCTACAGACACGGGCCATTTCTAGTTCAACTCTGCTTAGAAACTGACAAGAACACTAGCTCCTCTTCAGTCCAATTCACTGTACTTGCAGGGAACAGACACGAGTGCTATTTGCACTCTGTATGGCAATGGGAGCAAAAGAGTGACTTTCCTTACCAGAAAACAACTCTTGCTCCTAGGACCAGAAACTGCATGTGATTCAACGCCATTTAGGACTGGGAAACAAATGCTAGCTCGCCTTACAAGAAACACACTCTGCTTTTGAGAAAAGAGCACTCTTCTACTCTACTGGGTTTCCTATGCGGTCCGAACAGGGAGCTTGCTCAGAACAAAAGAACTGTGTGCTTCCTACAAACACGGGACATATCTAGTTCAACTCTGCTTAGGAAATTGACAAGAACAGTAGCTCCTCTTCAGTCCAATACAGTGTACTTGCTCGGAACAGACACGAGTGCTATTTGCACTGTGTATGGCAATGGGAGCACAATAGTGACTTTCCTTACCAGAAAACAACTCTTGCTCATAGGACCAAAAACTGCATGTGATTCAACTCCATTGAGGACTGGGAAACAAACGCTAGCTCGCCTTACAAGAAACACACTCTGCTTTTGAGAAAAGAACACTCTCCTACTCTACTGTGTTTCCTTTAGGGCCAGAACAGTGAGCTTGCTCAGAATAAAAGAACTGTGCTTCCTCCACACACGGGCCATATCTAGTTCAACTCTGCTTAGGAAACTGACAAGAACAGTAGCTCCTCTTCAGTCCAATACATTGTACTTGCTGGAACAGACGTGAGTGCTTTTTGAACTGTGTATGGCAATGGGAGCGCAATAGTGACTTTCCTTACCAGAAAACAACTCTTGCTCCTAGGACCAGTAACTGCATGTGATTCAACTCCATTTAGGATTGGGAAAAAAACGCTAGCACGCCTTACAAGAAACACACTCTGCTTTTGAGAAAAGAGCACTCTTTTACTCTACTGGGTTTCCTATGGGGTCTGAACAGGGAGCTTGCTCAGAACAAAAGAACTGTGCTTCCTACACACACGGGCCATATCTAGTTCAACTCTGCTTAGGAAATTGACAAGAACAGTAGCTCCTCTTCAGTCCAATACACTGTACTTGCTGGGAACAGACGCGAGTGCTATTTGCACTATGTATCTCAATGGGAGCGCAATAGTTACTGTAAATACAGAAAACAACTCTTGATCGTAGGAACAGAAACTGCATGTGATTCAACTCCATTTAGGACTGGGAAACAAACGCTAGCTCGCCTTAAAAGAAACGCACTCTGCTTTTGAGAAAAGAGCACTCTTCTACTCAGTGTTTTCTATAGGGCCAGAAAGTGAGCTGGCTCACAACAAAAGAATTGTGCTTCCTACACACACGGCCATATCTAGTTCAATTCTGCTTAGGAAACTGACAAGAACAGTAGATCCTCTTCAGTCCAATACACTTACATGCTGGGAACAGACGCCAGTGCTATTTGCCCTGTGTGTGACAATGGGAGCGCAATAGTGACTCTTCTTACCAGAAAACAACTCTTGCTCATAGGACCAAAAACTGCATGTGATTCAACTCCATTTAGGACTGGGAAACAAAAGCTAGCTCGCCTTACAAGAAACACACTCTGCTTTTGAGAAAAGGGCACTCTTCTACTCTACTGTGTTTCCTGTAGGGCCAGAACAGTGAGCTTGCTCAGAATGAAAGAACTGTGCTTCCTCCACACACGGGCCATATCTAGTTCAACTCTGCTTAGGAAACTGACAAGAACATTAGCTCCTTTTCAGTCCAATACACTGTACTTACTGGGAACAGAGGCGAGTGCTATTTGCACTGAGTATCTCAATGGGAGCACAATAGTGACTCTTCTTACCAGAAAACAACTCTTGCTCGTAGAACCAGACACTGCATGTGGTTCAACTCCATTTAGGATTTGAAAACAAATGCTAGCTCGCCTTATAAGAAACACACTCTGCTTTTGCGAAAAGCGCACTCTTCTACACTACTGTGTTTCCTATGGGGTCCGAACAGTGAGCTTGCTCAGAACAAAAGAACTGTGCTTCCTACAGACACGGGCCATATCTAGTTCAACTCTGCTTAGAAACTGACAAGAACACTAGCTCCACTTCAGTCCAATTCACTGTACTTGCTGGGAACAGACGCAAGTGCTATTTGCACTGTGTATGGCAATGGGAGCAAAAGAGTGACTTTCCTTACCAGAAAACAACTCTTGCTCCTAGGACCAGAAACTGCATGTGATTCAACGCCATTTAGCACTGGGAAACAAACGCTAGCTCGCCTTACAAGAAACACACTCTGCTTTTGAGAAAAGTGCACTCTTCTACTCTACTGTGTTTCCTGTATGGCCAGAACAGTGAGCTGACTCACAACAAAAGAACTGTGCTTCCTACAGACACGGGCCAAATCTAGTTCAACTCTGCTTAGGAAACTGACAAGAACAGTAGCTCCTCTTCAGTCCAATATACTGTACTTGCTGGGAACAGACGCGAGTGCTATTTGCACTGTGTATGGCAATGGGAGCGCAATAGTGACTTTCCTTACCAGAAAACAACTCTTGCTTCTAGGACCAGTAACTGCATGTGATTCAACTCCATTTAGGACTGGGAAACAAACGCTAGCTCGCCTTACAAGAAACACACTCTGCTTTTGAGAAAAGAGCACTCTTCTACTCTACTGGGTTTCCTATGGGGTCCGAACAGGGAGCTTGCTCAGAACAAAAGAACTGTGTGCTTCCTACACACATGGGCCATATCCAGTTCAACTCTGCTTAGGAAATTGACAAGAACAGTAGCTCCTCTTCAGTCCAATACAGTGTACTTGCTCGGAACAGACACGAGTGCTATTTGCACTGTGTATGGCAATGGGAGCACAATAGTGACTTTCCTTACCAGAAAACAACTCTTGCTCATAGGACCAAAAACTGCATGTGATTCAACTCCATTGAGGACTGGGAAACAAACGCTAGCTCGCCTTACAAGAAACACACTCTGCTTTTGAGAAAAGAACACTCTCCTACTCTACTGTGTTTCCTTTAGGGCCAGAACAGTGAGCTTGCTCAGAATAAAAGAACTGTGCTTCCTCCACACACGGGCCATATCTAGTTCAACTCTGCTTAGGAAACTGACAAGAACAGTAGCTCCTCTTCAGTCCAATACATTGTACTTGCTGGAACAGACGTGAGTGCTTTTTGAACTGTGTATGGCAATGGGAGCGCAATAGTGACTTTCCTTACCAGAAAACAACTCTTGCTCCTAGGACCAGTAACTGCATGTGATTCAACTCCATTTAGGATTGGGAAAAAAACGCTAGCACGCCTTACAAGAAACACACTCTGCTTTTGAGAAAAGAGCACTCTTTTACTCTACTGGGTTTCCTATGGGGTCTGAACAGGGAGCTTGCTCAGAACAAAAGAACTGTGCTTCCTACACACACGGGCCATATCTAGTTCAACTCTGCTTAGGAAATTGACAAGAACAGTAGCTCCTCTTCAGTCCAATACACTGTACTTGCTGGGAACAGACGCGAGTGCTATTTGCACTATGTATCTCAATGGGAGCGCAATAGTTACTGTAAATACAGAAAACAACTCTTGATCGTAGGAACAGAAACTGCATGTGATTCAACTCCATTTAGGACTGGGAAACAAACGCTAGCTCGCCTTAAAAGAAACGCACTCTGCTTTTGAGAAAAGAGCACTCTTCTACTCAGTGTTTTCTATAGGGCCAGAAAGTGAGCTGGCTCACAACAAAAGAATTGTGCTTCCTACACACACGGCCATATCTAGTTCAATTCTGCTTAGGAAACTGACAAGAACAGTAGATCCTCTTCAGTCCAATACACTTACATGCTGGGAACAGACGCCAGTGCTATTTGCCCTGTGTGTGACAATGGGAGCGCAATAGTGACTCTTCTTACCAGAAAACAACTCTTGCTCATAGGACCAAAAACTGCATGTGATTCAACTCCATTTAGGACTGGGAAACAAAAGCTAGCTCGCCTTACAAGAAACACACTCTGCTTTTGAGAAAAGGGCACTCTTCTACTCTACTGTGTTTCCTGTAGGGCCAGAACAGTGAGCTTGCTCAGAATGAAAGAACTGTGCTTCCTCCACACACGGGCCATATCTAGTTCAACTCTGCTTAGGAAACTGACAAGAACATTAGCTCCTTTTCAGTCCAATACACTGTACTTACTGGGAACAGAGGCGAGTGCTATTTGCACTGAGTATCTCAATGGGAGCACAATAGTGACTCTTCTTACCAGAAAACAACTCTTGCTCGTAGAACCAGACACTGCATGTGGTTCAACTCCATTTAGGATTTGAAAACAAATGCTAGCTCGCCTTATAAGAAACACACTCTGCTTTTGCGAAAAGCGCACTCTTCTACACTACTGTGTTTCCTATGGGGTCCGAACAGTGAGCTTGCTCAGAACAAAAGAACTGTGCTTCCTACAGACACGGGCCATATCTAGTTCAACTCTGCTTAGAAACTGACAAGAACACTAGCTCCACTTCAGTCCAATTCACTGTACTTGCTGGGAACAGACGCAAGTGCTATTTGCACTGTGTATGGCAATGGGAGCAAAAGAGTGACTTTCCTTACCAGAAAACAACTCTTGCTCCTAGGACCAGAAACTGCATGTGATTCAACGCCATTTAGCACTGGGAAACAAACGCTAGCTCGCCTTACAAGAAACACACTCTGCTTTTGAGAAAAGTGCACTCTTCTACTCTACTGTGTTTCCTGTATGGCCAGAACAGTGAGCTGACTCACAACAAAAGAACTGTGCTTCCTACAGACACGGGCCAAATCTAGTTCAACTCTGCTTAGGAAACTGACAAGAACAGTAGCTCCTCTTCAGTCCAATATACTGTACTTGCTGGGAACAGACGCGAGTGCTATTTGCACTGTGTATGGCAATGGGAGCGCAATAGTGACTTTCCTTACCAGAAAACAACTCTTGCTTCTAGGACCAGTAACTGCATGTGATTCAACTCCATTTAGGACTGGGAAACAAACGCTAGCTCGCCTTACAAGAAACACACTCTGCTTTTGAGAAAAGAGCACTCTTCTACTCTACTGGGTTTCCTATGGGGTCCGAACAGGGAGCTTGCTCAGAACAAAAGAACTGTGTGCTTCCTACACACATGGGCCATATCCAGTTCAACTCTGCTTAGGAAATTGACAAGAACAGTAGCTCCTCTTCAGTCCAATACAGTGTACTTGCTCGGAACAGATGCGAGTGCTATTTGCACCATGTATGGCAATGGGAGGGCAATAGTGACTTTCCTTACAAGAAAACAACTCTTGCTCATAGGACCAAAACTGCATATGATTCAACTCCATTGAGGACTGGGAAGCAAACGCTAACTCGCCTTACAAGAAACACACTCTGCTTTTGAGAAAAATGCACTCTTCTACTCTACTGTGTTTCCTTTAGGGCCAGAACAGTGAGCTTGCTCAGAATAAAAGAATTGTGCTTCCTCCACACACGGGCCATATCTAGTTCAACTCTGCTTAGGAAACTGACAAGAACAGTAGCTCCTCTTCAGTCCAATACTCTGTACTTGCTGGAACAGACGTGAGTGCTATTTGCACTGTGTATGGCAATGGGAGCACAATAGTGACTCTGCTTACCAGAAAACAACTCTTGCTCGTAGGACCAGAAACTGCAGTGGATTCAACTCCATTTCTGACTGGGAAACAAACACTAGCTCGCCTTACAAGAAACACACTCTGCCTTTGAGAAAAGGGCACTCTTCTGCTCTACTTTGTTTCCTAGGGGGTCCGAACAGTGAGCTTGCTCAGAACAAAAGAACTGTGCTTCCTAAACACACGGGCCATATCTAGCTCAACTCTGCTTAGGAAACTGACAAGAACAGTAGCTCCTCTTCAGTCCAATACACTGTACTTGCTGGGAACAGACGCGAGTGCTATTTGCACTATGTATCTCAATGGGAGCGCAATAGTGACTGTAAATACAGAAAACAACTCTTGCTCGTAGGACCAGAAACTGCATGTGATTCAACTCCATTTATGACTGGGAAACAAACGCTAGCTCGCCTTAAAAGAAACACACTCTGCTTTTGAGAAAAGAGCACTCTTCTCCTCAGTGTTTTCTATAGGGCCAGAAAGTGAGCTGGCTCACAACAAAAGAATTGTGCTTCCTACACACACGGCCATATCTAGTTCAATTCTGCTTAGGAAACTGACAAGAACAGTAGATCCTCTTCAGTCCAATACACTGTACATGCTGGGAACAGACGCCAGTGCTATTTGCCCTGTGTGTGACAATGGGAGCGCAATAGTGACTCTTCTTACCCGAAACAACTCTTGCTCGTAGGACAAGAACCTGCATGGCATTCAACTCCATTTCTAACTGGGAAACAAACACTAGCTTGCCTTACAAGAAAAACACTCTGCCTTTGAGAAAAGGGCACTCTTCTGCTCTACTTTGTTTCCTATGGGGTCCGAACAGTGAGCTTGCTCAGAAGAAAAAAACTGTGCTTCCTACACACACGAACCATATCTAGTTCAACTCTGCTTAGGAAACTGACAAGAACAGTAGCTCCTCTTCAGTCCAATACACTGTACTTGCTGGGAACAGACACGAGTGCTATTTGCACTATGTATCTCAATGGGAGCACAATAGTGACTCTTATTAGAGGAAAACAATTCTTGCTCGTAGGACCAGAAACTGCATGTGATTCAACTCCATTTAGGACTGGGAAACAAACGCTAGCTCGCCTTAAAAGAAACACACTCTGCTTTTGAGAAAATTGCACTCTTCTACTCAGTGTTTTCTATAGGGCTAGAAAGTGAGCTGGCTCACAACAAAAGAATTGTTCTTCCTACACACACGGCCATATCTAGTTCAATTCTGCTTAGGAAACTGACAAGAAGAGTAGATCCTCTTCAGTCCAATACACTGTACATGCTGGGAACAGACGCCAGTGCTATTTTCCCTGTGTGTGACAATGGGAGCACAATAGTGACTCTTCTTACCAGAAAACAACTCTTGCTCATAGGACCAAAAACTGCATGTGATTCAACTCCATTTATGACTGTGAAACAAACGCTAGCTCGCCTTAAAAGAAACACACTCTGCTTTTAAGAAAAGAGCACTCTTCTCCTCAGTGTTTTCTATAGGGCCAGAAAGTGAGCTGGCTCACAACAAAAGAATTGTGCTTCCTACACACACGGCCATATCTAGTTCAATTCTGCTTAGGAAACTGACAAGAACAGTAGCTCCTCTTCAGTCCAATACACTGTACTTGCTGGGAACAGACGCGAGTGCTATTTGCACTGAGTATCTCAATGGGAGCACAATAGTGACTCTTCTTACCTGAAATCAACTCTTGCTCGTAGAACCAGAAACTGCATGTGATTCAACTCCATTTAGGACTTGGAATCAAATGCTAGCTCGTCTTACAAGAAACACACTCTGCTTTTGCGAAAAGCGCACTCTTCTACTCTACTGTGTTTCCTATGGGGTCCGAACAGTGAGCTTGCTCAGAACAAAAGAACTGTGCTTCCTACAGACACGGGCCATATGTAGTTCAACTCTGCTTAGAAACTGACAAGAACACTAGCTCCTCTTCAGTCCCATTCACTGTACTTGCTGGGAACAGACGGAAGTGCTATTTGCACTGTGTATGGCAATGGGAGCAAAAGAGTGACTTTCCTTACCAGAAAACAACTCTTGCTCCTAGGACGAGAAACTGCATGTGATTCAATGCCATTTAGGACTGGGAAAAAAACGCTAACTCACCTTACAAGAAACACACTCTGCTTTTGAGAAAAGAGCACTCTTCTACTCTACTGTGTTTCCTTTAGGGCCAGAACAGTGAGCTTGCTCAGAATAAAAGAACTGTGCTTCCTCCACACACGGGCCATATCTAGTTCAACTCGGCTTAGGAAACTGAAAAGAACAGTAGCTCCTCTTCAGTCCAATATACTGTACTTGCTGGAACAGACGTGAGTGCTATTTGCACTGTGTATGGCAATTGGAGCACAATAGTGATTCTTCTTACCAGAAAACAACTCTTGCAAGTACGACAAGAAACTGCATGTGACTCAACTCCTTTTCGGACTGGGAAACAAACTCTAGATTACCTTACAAGAAACACACTCTGCTTTTGAGAAAAGAGCACTCTTCTACTCTACTATGTTTCCTGTAGGGCCAGAACAGTGAGCTTGCTCAGAATAAAAGAACTGTGCTTCCTCCACACACGGGCCATATCTAGTTCAACTCTGCTTAGGAAACTGACAAGAACAGTAGCTCCTCTTCAGTCCAATACACTGTACTTGCTGGGAACAGTGGCGAGTGCTATTTGCACTGAGTATCTCCATGGGAGCGCAATAGTGACTCTTCTTACCAGAAAACAACTCTTGCTCGTAGAACCAGAAACTGCATGTGATTCAACTCCATTTATGACTTGGAAACAAATGCTAGCTCGCCTTACAAGAAAAACACTCTGCTTTTGCGAAAAGCGCACTCTTCTACTCTACTGTGTTTCTTATGGGGTCCGAACAGTGAGCTTGCTCAGGACAAAAGAACTGTACTTTTTACAGACACGGGCCATATCTAGTTCAACTCTGCTTAGAAACTGACAAGAACACTAGCTCCTCTTCAGTCCAATTCACTGTACTTGCTGGGAATAGATGCGAGTGCTATTTGCACTGTGTATGGCAATGGGAGCAAAAGAGTGACTTTCCTTACCAGAAAACAACTCTTGCTCCTAGGACCAGAAACTGCATGGGATTCAATGCCATTTAGGAGTGGGAAACAAACGCTAGCTCGCCTTACAAGAAACACACTCTGCTTTTGAGGAAAGTGGACTATTCTACTCTACTGTGTTAACTGTATGGCCAGAACAGTTAGCTGGCTCACAACAAAAGAACTGTGCTTCCTACACACACGGGACAAATATAGTTCAACTCTGCTTAGGAAACTGACAAGAACAGTAGCTCCTCTTCAGTCCAATATACTGTACTTGCTGGGAACAGACGCGAGTGCTATTTGCACTGTGTATGGCAATGGGAGCGCAATAGTGACTTTCCTTACCAGAAAACAACTCTTGCTCCTAGGACCAGTAACTGCATGTGATTCAACTCCATTTCTGACTGGGAAACAAACACTAGCTCGCCTTACAAGAAACACACTCTACTTTTGAGAAAATAGCACTCTTCTACTCTACTGGGATTCCTATGGGGTCCGAACAGGGAACTTGCTCAGAACAAAAGAACTGTGTGCTTCCTACACACACGGGCCATATCTAGTTCAACTCTGCTTAGGAAATTGACAAGAACAGTAGCTCCTCTTCAGTCCAATACAGTGTACTTGCTCGGAACAGACACGAGTGCTATTTGCACTGTGTATGGCAATGGGAGCGCAATAGTGACTTTCCTTATCAGAAAACAACTCTTGCTCATAGGACCAAAAACTGCATGTGATTCAACTCCATTGAGGACTGGGAAACAAACGCTAGCTCGCTTTACAAGAAACACACTCTGCTTTTGACAAAAGAACACTCTTCTACTCTACTGTGTTTCCTTTAGGGCCAGAACAGTGAGCTTGCTCAGAATAAAAGAACTGTGCTTCCTCCACACACGGGCCATATCTAGTTCAACTCTGCTTAGGAAACTGACAAGAACAGCAGCTCCTCTTCATCCAATACACTGTACTTGCTGGGAACAGACGTGAGTGCTATTTGCACTGTGTATGGCAATGGGAGCACAATAGTGACTGTTCTTACCAGAAAACAACGCTTGCTCGTAGGACCAGAAACTACATGGGATTCAACTCTATTTCTGACTGGGAAACAAACACTAGCTCGCCTTACAAGAAACACACTCTGCTTTTGAGAAAAGAGTACTCTTCTACTCTACTGGGTTTCCTATGGGGTCCGAACTGTGAGCTTGCTCAGAACAAAAGAACTGTGCTTTCTACACACACGGGCCATATCTAGTTCAACTCTGCTTAGGAAACTGACATGAACATTAGCTCCACTTCAGTCCAATACACTCTACTTGCTGGAAGCAGAAGCTAGTGCTATTTGCACTGTGTATGGCAATTGGTGCGCAATAGTGACTCTTCTTACCAGAAAACAACTCTTGCTCCTAGGACCAGATACGGCATGGGATTCAACTCCATTTAGGACTGGGAAACAAACGCTAGTTCGCCTTGCAAGAAACACAATTTGCTTTTGAGAAAAGAGCACTCTTCTACTCTACTCTGTTTCCTATGGGGTCCAAACAGTGAGCTTGCTCAGAACAAATGAACTGTGCTTTTTACTCACATGGGCCATATCTAGTTCAACTCTGCTTAGGAAACTGACAAGAAGAGTAGCTCCTCTTCAGTCCAATACACTGTACTTGCTGGGAACAGACGCGAGTGCTATTTGCACTGTGTATGGCAATGGGAGCAAAAGAGTGACTTTCCTTACCAGAAAACAACTCTTGAACCTAGGACCAGAAACTGCATTGGATTCAATGCCATTTAGGAGTGGGAAACAAACGCTAGCTTGCCTTACAAGAAACACACTCTGCTTTTGAGGAAAGTGGACTCATCTACTCTACTGTGTTAACTGTATGGCCAGAACAGTTAGCTGGCTCACAACAAAAGAACTGTGCTTCCTACACACACGGGACAAATATAGTTCAACTCTGCTTAGGAAACTGACAAGAACAGTAGCTCCTCTTCAGTCCAATATACTGTACTTGCTGGGAACAGACGCGAGTGCTATTTGCACTGTGTATGGCAATGGGAGCGCAATAGTGACTTTCCTTACCAGAAAACAACTCTTGCTCCTAGGACCAGTAACTGCATGTGATTCAACTCCATTTCTGACTGGGAAACAAACGCTAGCTCGCCTTACAAGAAACACACTCTACTTTTGAGAAAATAGCACTCTTCTACTCTACTGGGATTCCTATGGGGTCCGAGCAGGGAACTTGCTCAGAACAAAAGAACTGTGTGCTTCCTACACACACGGGCCATATCTAGTTCAACTCTGCTTAGGAAATTGACAAGAACAGTAGCTCCTCTTCAGTCCAATACAGTGTACTTGCTCGGAACAGACACGAGGGCTATTTGCACTGTGTATGGCAATGGGAGCGCAATAGTGACTTTCCTTATCAGAAAACAACTCTTGCTCATAGGACCAAAAACTGCATGTGATTCAACTCCATTGAGGACTGGGAAACAAACGCTAGCTCGCTTTACAAGAAACACACTCTGCTTTTGAGAAAAGAACACTCTTCTACTCTACTGTGTTTCCTTTAGGGCCAGAACAGTGAGCTTGCTCAGAATAAAAGAACTGTGCTTCCTCCACACACGGGCCATATCTAGTTCAACTCTGCTTAGGAAACTGACAAGAACAGCAGCTCCTCTTCATCCAATACACTGTACTTGCTGGGAACAGACGTGAGTGCTATTTGCACTGTGTATGGCAATGGGAGCACAATAGTGACTCTTCTTACCAGAAAACAACTCTTGCTCGTAGGACCAGAAACTACATGGGATTCAACTCTATTTCTGACTGGGAAACAAACACTAGCTCGCCTTACAAGAAACACACTCTGCTTTTGAGAAAAGAGTACTCTTCTACTCTACTGGGTTTCCTAAGGGGTCCGAACTGTGAGCTTGCTCAGAACAAAAGAACTGTGCTTCCTACACACACGGGCCATATCTAGTTCAACTCTGCTTAGGAAACTGACATGAACATTAGCTCCACATCAGTGCAATACACTGTACTTGCTGGAAGCAGAAGCTAGTGCTATTTGCACTGTGTATGGCAATTGGTGCGCAATAGTGACTCTTCTTACCAGAAAACAACTCTTGCTCCTAGGACCAGATACGGCATGGGATTCAACTCCATTTAGGACTGGGAAACAAACGCTAGTTCGCCTTGCAAGAAACACAATTTGCTTTTGAGAAAAGAGCACTCTTCTACTCTACTCTGTTTCCTATGGGGTCCAAACAGTGAGCTTGCTCAGAACAAATGAACTGTGCTTTTTACTCACATGGGCCATATCTAGTTCAACTCTGCTTAGGAAACTGACAAGAAGAGTAGCTCCTCTTCAGTCCAATACACTGTACTTGCTGGGAACAGACGCGAGTGCTATTTGCACTGTGTATGGCAATGGTAGCACAATAGTGACTCTTCTTACCAGAAAACAACTCTTGCTCGTAGGAATAGAAGCTGCATGTGATTCAACTCCATTTAGAACTGGGAAACGAACGCTAGCTCGCCTTACAAGAAACACACTCTGCTTTTGAGAAAAGAGCACTCTTCTACTCTACTGTGTTTCCTATATGGCCAGAACAGTGAGCTTGCTCAGAACAAAAGAACTGTGCTTCCTACACACACGGGCCATATCTAATTCAACTCTGCTTAGGAAACTGACAAGAACCGTAGCTCCTCTTCAGTCCAATACACTGTACATGCTGGGAACAGACATGAGTGCTATTTGCACTGTGTATGGCAATGGGAGCACAATAGTGACTTTCCTTACCAGAAAACAAGTCTTGCTCCTAGGACCAGAAACTGCATGTGATTCAACTCCATTTAGGACTGGGAAAAAAACGCTAGCTCGCCTTACAAGAAGCACACTCTGCTTTTGAGAAAAGAGCACTCTTCTACTCTACTGGGTTTCCTGTGGGGTCCGAACATTGAGCTTGCTCAGAACAAAAGAACTGTGCTTCGTGCACACACGGGCCATATCTAGTTCAACTCTGCTTAGGAATCTGACAAGAACAGTAGCTCCTCTTCAGTCCAGTACACTGTACTTGCTGGGAATAGAAGCGATTGCTATTTGCACTGTGTATCTCAATGGGAGCGCAATAGTGACTCTTCTTACCAGAAAACAACTCTTGCTCATAGAATCAGAAACTGCATGTGATTCAACTCCATTTGGAACTGGGAAACAAACGCTAGCTCGCCTTACAAGAAACACACTCTGCTTTTGAGAAAAGAGCACTCTTCTAGTCTACTGTGTTTCCTATAGGGCCAGAACAGTGAGCTTGCTCAGAACAAAAGAACTGTGCTTCCTACACACACGGGCCATATCTAGTTCAACTCTGCTTAGGAAACTGACAAGAACAGTAGCTCCTCTTCAGTCCAATACACTGTACTTGCTGGGAACAGACATGAGAACTGTTTGCACTGTGTATTGCAATGGGAGCACAATAGTGACTCTTCTTACCAGAAAACAACTCTTGCTCCTTTGACCAGAAACTGCATGTGACTCAACTCCATTTAGGACTGGGAAAGAAACGCTAGCTCACCTTACAAGAAACACACTCTGCTTTTGAGAAAAGAGCACTCTTCTACTCTACTGGGTTTTCTATAGGGCTAGAACAGTGAGAATGCTCATAACGAAAGAACTGTGCTTCCTACACACATGGGCCATATCTATTTCAACTCTCCTTAGGAAACTGACAAGAACAGAAACTTCTCTTCAGTCCAATACATTATACTTGCTGGGAACAGACGCGAGTGCTATTTGCACTGTGTATGTCATTGGGAGCACAATAGTGACTTTCCTTACCAGAAAACAACTCTTGCTCCTAGTACCAGAAACTGCATGTGTTTCAACTCCATTTAGGACTGGGAAACAAACGCTAGCTCGCCTTACAATAAACACACTCTGCTTTTGAGAAAAGAGCACTCTTGTACTCTACAGGGTTTCCTGTGGGGTCAGAACATTGAGCTTGCTCAAAACAAAAGACCTGTGCTTCCTGCAAACACGAGCCATATCTAGTGCAAATCTGCTTAGGAAACTGACAAGAACAGTAGCTCCTCTTCAGTCCAATACACTGAACTTGCTGGGAACAGAGGCGATTGCTATTTGCACTGAGTATCTCAATGGGAGCACAATAGTGACTCTTCTTACCAGAAAACAACTCTTGCTCATAGAACCAGAAACTGCATGTGATTCAACTCCATTTAGGACTGGGAAACAAACGCTAGCTCGCCTTACAAGAAACACACTCTGCTTTTGAGAAAAGTGCACTCTTCTACTCTACTGTGTTTCCTGTATGGACAAAACAGTGAGCTGGCTCACAACAAAAGAACTGTGCTTCCTACACACACGGGCCAAATCTATTTCAACTCTGCTTAGGAAACTGACAAGAACAGTAGCTCCTCTTCAGTCCAATATACTGTACTTGCTGGGAACAGACGCGAGTGCGATTTGCACTGTGTATGGCAATGGGAGCGCAATAGTGACTTTCCTTACCAGAAAACAACTCTTGCTCCTAGGACCAGTAACTGCATGTGATTCAACTCCATTTAGGCCTGGGAAACAAACGCTAGCTCGCCTTACAAGAAACACACTCTGCTTTTGAGAAAAGAGCACTCTTCTACGCTACTGGGTTTCCTATGGGGTCCGAACAGGGAGCTTGCTCAGAACAAAAGAACTGTGTGCTTCCTACACACACGGGCCATATCTAGTTCAACTCTGCTTAGGAAATTGACAAGAACAGTAGCTCCTCTTCAGTCCAATACAGTGTACTTGCTCGGAACAGACACGAGTGCTATTTGCACTGTGTATGGCAATGGGAGCACAATAGTGACTTTCCTTACCAGAAAACAATTCTTGCTCATAGGACCAAAAACTGCATGTGATTCAACTCCATTGAGGACTGGGAAACAAACCCTAACTCGCCTTACAAGAAACACACTCTGCTTTTGAGAAAAGAGCACTCTTCTACTCTACTGTGTTTCCTTTAGGGCCAGAACAGTGAGCTTGCTCAGAATAAAAGAACTGTGCTTCCTCCACACACGGGCCATATCTAGTTCAACTCTGCTTAGGAAACTGACAAGAACAGTAGCTCCTCTTCAGTCCAATACTCTGTACTTGCTGGAAGAGACATGAGTGCTATTTGCACTGTGTATGGCAATGGAAGCACAATAGTGACTCTTCTTACCAGAAAACAACTCTTGCTCGTAGGACCAGAAACTGCATGGGATTCAACTCCATTTCTGACTGGGAAACAAACACTAGCTCGCCTTACAAGAAACACACTCTGCCTTTGAGAAAAGGGCACTCTTCTGTTCTACTTTGTTTCCTATGGGGTCCGAACAGTGAGCTTGCTCAGAACAATAGAACTGTGCTTCTTCCACACACGGGCCATATCTAGTTCAACTCTGCTTAGGAAACTGACAAGAACAGTAGCTCCTCTTCAGTCCAATACACAGTACTTTCTGGGAACAGACGCAAGTGCTATTTGCACTATGTATCTCAATGGGAGCGCAATAGTGACTCTTATTACAGGAAAACAACTCTTGCTCGTAGGACCAGAAACTGCATGTGATTCAACTCCATTTTGGACTGGGAAACAAATGCTAGCTCGCCTTAAAAGAAACACGCTTTGCTTTTGAGAAAAGAGCACTCTTCTACTCAGTGTTTTCTATACGGCCAGAACGTGAGCTGGCTCACAACAAAAGAATTGTGCTTCCTACACACACGGCCATATCTAGTTCAATTCTGCTTAGGAAACTGTCAAGAACAGTAGATCCTCTTCAGTCCAATACACTGTACATGCTGGGAACAGACGCCAGTGCTATTTGCCCTGTGTGTGACAATGGGAGCACAATAGTGACTCTTCTTACCAGAAAACAACTCTTGCTCATAGGACCAAAAACTGCAAGTGATTCAACTCCATTTAGGACTGGGAAAAAAACGCTAGCTCGCCTTACAAGAAACACACTCTGCTTTTGAGAAAAGGGCACTCTTCTACTCTACTGTGTTTCCTGTAGGGCCAGAACAGTGAGCTTGCTCAGAATAAAAGAACTGTGCTTCCTCCACACACGGGCCATATCTAGTTAAACTCTGCTTAGGAAATTGATAAGAACAGTAGCTCTTCTTCAGTCCAATACAGTGTACTTGCTCGGAACAGACGCGTGTGCTATTTGCACTGTGTATGGCAATGGGAGCACAATAGTGACTTTCCTTACCAGAAAACAACTCGTGCTCATAGGACCAAAAACTGCATGTGATTCAACTCCATTGAGGACTGGGAAACAAACGCTAACTCGCCTTACAAGAAACACACTCTGCTTTTGAGAAAAGAGCACTCTTCTACTCTACTGTGTTTCCTTTAGGGCCAGAACAGTGAGCTTGCTCAGAATAAAAGAACTATGCTTCCTCCACACACGGGCCATATCTAGTTCAACTCTGCTTAGGAAACTGACAAGAACAGTAGCTCCTCTTCAGTCCAGTACACTGTACTTGAAGGAACAGACGTGAGTGCTATTTGCACTGTGTATGGCAATGGGAGCACAATAGTGACTCTTCTTACCAGAAAACAACTCTTGCTCGTAGGACCAGAAACTGCATGGGATTCAACTCCATTTCTGACTGGGAAACAAACACTAGCTCGCCTTACAAGAAACACACTCTGCCTTTGAGAAAAGGGCACTCTTCTGTTCTACTTTGTTTCCTATGGGGTCCGAACAGTGAGCTTGCTCAGAACAATAGAACTGTGCTTCTTCCACACACGGGCCATATCTAGTTCAACTCTGCTTAGGAAACTGACAAGAACAGTAGCTCCTCTTCAGTCCAATACACAGTACTTTCTGGGAACAGACGCAAGTGCTATTTGCACTATGTATCTCAATGGGAGCGCAATAGTGACTCTTATTACAGGAAAACAACTCTTGCTCGTAGGACCAGAAACTGCATGTGATTCAACTCCATTTTGGACTGGGAAACAAATGCTAGCTCGCCTTAAAAGAAACACGCTTTGCTTTTGAGAAAAGAGCACTCTTCTACTCAGTGTTTTCTATACGGCCAGAACGTGAGCTGGCTCACAACAAAAGAATTGTGCTTCCTACACACACGGCCATATCTAGTTCAATTCTGCTTAGGAAACTGTCAAGAACAGTAGATCCTCTTCAGTCCAATACACTGTACATGCTGGGAACAGACGCCAGTGCTATTTGCCCTGTGTGTGACAATGGGAGCACAATAGTGACTCTTCTTACCAGAAAACAACTCTTGCTCATAGGACCAAAAACTGCAAGTGATTCAACTCCATTTAGGACTGGGAAAAAAACGCTAGCTCGCCTTACAAGAAACACACTCTGCTTTTGAGAAAAGGGCACTCTTCTACTCTACTGTGTTTCCTGTAGGGCCAGAACAGTGAGCTTGCTCAGAATAAAAGAACTGTGCTTCCTCCACACACGGGCCATATCTAGTTAAACTCTGCTTAGGAAATTGATAAGAACAGTAGCTCTTCTTCAGTCCAATACAGTGTACTTGCTCGGAACAGACGCGTGTGCTATTTGCACTGTGTATGGCAATGGGAGCACAATAGTGACTTTCCTTACCAGAAAACAACTCGTGCTCATAGGACCAAAAACTGCATGTGATTCAACTCCATTGAGGACTGGGAAACAAACGCTAACTCGCCTTACAAGAAACACACTCTGCTTTTGAGAAAAGAGCACTCTTCTACTCTACTGTGTTTCCTTTAGGGCCAGAACAGTGAGCTTGCTCAGAATAAAAGAACTATGCTTCCTCCACACACGGGCCATATCTAGTTCAACTCTGCTTAGGAAACTGACAAGAACAGTAGCTCCTCTTCAGTCCAGTACACTGTACTTGAAGGAACAGACGTGAGTGCTATTTGCACTGTGTATGGCAATGGGAGCACAATAGTGACTCCTCTTACGAGAAAACAACTCTTGCTAGTAGGACCAGATACTGCATGGGATTCATCTCCATTTATGTCTGGGAAACAAACGCTAGTTTGCCTTACAAGAAACACAATTTGCTTTTGAGAAAAGAGCACTCTTCTACTCAGTGTTATCTATAGGGCCAGAAAGTGAGCTGGCGGACAACAAAAGAATTGTGCTTCCTACACACACGGGCCATATCTAGTTCAACTCGGCTTAGGAAATTGACAAGAATAGTAGCTCCTCTTCAGTCCAATACAGTGTACTTGCTCGGAACAGACGTGAGTGCTATTTGCACTGTGTATGGCAATGGGAGCGCAATAGTGACTTTCCTTACCAGAAAACGACTCTTGCTCATAGGCCAAAAACTGCATGTGATTCAACTCCATTGAGTACTGGGAAACAAACCCTAACTCGCCTTACAAGAAACACACTCTGCTTTTGAGAAAAGAGCACTCTTCTACTCTACTGTGTTTCCTTTAGGGCCAGAACACTGAGCTTGCTCTGAATAAAAGAACTGTGCTTCCTCCACACACGGGCCATATCTAGTCCAACTCTGCTTAGGAAACTGACAAGAACAGTAGCTCCTCTTCAGTCCAATACACTGTACTTGCTGGAACAGACGTGAGTGCTATTTGCAATGTGTATGGCAATGGGAGCACAATAGTGACTCTTCTTACCAAAAAACAACTCTTGCTCGTAGGACCAGAAACTGCATGGGATTCAACTCCATTTAGGACTGGGAAACAAAGGCTAGCTCGCCTTAAAAGAAACACACTCTGCTTTTGAGAAAAGAGCACTCTTCTACTCGTGTTTTCTATAGGGCTAGAAAGTGAGCTGGATCACAACAAAAGAATTGTGCTTCCTACACACGGCCATATCTAGTTCAATTCTGCTTAGGAAACTGACAAGAACAGTAGATCCTCTTCAGTCCAATACACTGTACATGCTGGGAACAGACGCCAGTGCTATTTGCCCTGTGTGACAATGGGAGCGCAGTAGTGACTCTTCTTACCAGAAAACAACTCTTGCTCGTAGGACCAGAAACTGCATGGGATTCAACTCCATTTCTGACTGGGAAACAAATACTTGCTCGCCTTACAAGAAACACACTCTGCTTTTGAGAAAAGGGCACTCTTCTACTCTACTGTGTTTCCTAAGGGGTCTGAACAGTGAGCTTGCTCAGAACAAAAGAACTGTGCTTCCTACACACACGGGCCATATCTAGTTCAACTCTGCTTAGGAAACCACAAGAACAGTAGCTGCTCTTCAGTCCAGTACACTGTACTTGCTGGAAGCAGAAGCTAGTGCTATTTGCACTGTGTATGGCAATGGGTGCGCAATAGTGACTCTTCTTACCAGAAAACAACTCTTGCTAGTAGGACCAGATACTGCATGGGATTCATCTCCATTTAGGTCTGGGAAACAAACGCTAGTTTGCCTTACAAGAAACACAATTTTCTTTTGAGAAAAGAGCACTTTTCTACTCTACTATGTTTCCTATGGGGTCCAAACAGTGAGCTTGCTCAGAACAAATGAACTGTGCTTCCTACTCACATGGGCCATATCTAGTTCAACTCTGCTTAGGAAACTGACAAGAACAGTAGCTCTTCTTCAGTCCAATACAATTTACTTGCTGGGAACAAACACAAGTGCTATTTGCACTGTTTATGGCAATGGGAGCGCAATAGTGACACTTCTTACCAGAAAACAACTCTTCCTCGTAGGAATAGTACCTGCATGTTATTCAACTCCATTTAGAACTGGGAAACAAACGTTAGCTTGCCTTACAAGAAACACACTCTGCTTTTGAGAAAAGAGCACTCTTCTAGTCAACTGTGTTTCCTATAGGGCCAGAACAGTGAGCTTGCTCAGAACAAAAGAACTGTGCTTCCTACGCACACGGGCCATATCTAGTTCAACTCTGCTTAGGAAACTGACAAGAACAGTAGCTCCTCTTCAGTCCAATACACTGTACTTGCTGGGAACAGACATGAGAGCTATTTGCACTGTGTATGGCAATGGGAGAGCAATAGTGACTCTTCGTACCAGAAAACTAATCTTGATCGTAGGACAAGATACTGCATGTGATTCATCTCCATTTAGGACTGGGAAACAAACGCTAGCTCGGCTTAGAAGAAACACACTCTGCTTTTGAGAAAAGAGCACTCTTCCTCTCTACTGTGTTTTGTATAGGGCCAGAACAGTGAGCTTGTTCAGAAACAAAGAACTGTGCTTCCTACACACACGGGCCATATCTAGTTCAACTCTCCTTAGGAAACTGACAAGGACAGAAGCTACTCTTCAGTCCAATACACTATACATGCTGGGAACAGACGCGAGTGCTATTTGCACTGAGTATCTCAATGGGAGCGCAGTAGTGACTCTTCTTACCAGAAAACAACTCTTGCTCGTAGAACCAGAAACTGCATGTGATTCAACTCCATTTAGGACTTGGAAACAAATGCTAGCTCGCCTTACAAGAAACATACTCTGCTTTTGCGACAAGTGCACTCTTCTACTCTACTGTGTTTCCTATGGGGTCCGAACAGTGAGCTTGCTCAGAACAAAAGAACTGTGCTTCCTACAGACACGGGCCATTTCTAGTTCAACTCTGCTTAGAAACTGACAAGAACACTAGCTCCTCTTCAGTCAAATTCACTGTACTTGCAGGGAACAGACACGAGTGCTATTTGCACTCTGTATGGCAATGGGAGCAAAAGAGTGACTTTCCTTACCAGAAAACAACTCTTGCTCCTAGGACCAGAAACTGCATGTGATTCAACGCCATTTAGGACTGGGAAACAAATGCTAGCTCGCCTTACAAGAAACACACTCTGCTTTTGAGAAAAGAGCACTCTTCTACTCTACTGGGTTTCCTATGCGGTCCGAACAGGGAGCTTGTTCAGAACAAAAGAACTGTGTGCTTCCTACAAACACGGGACATATCTAGTTCAACTCTGCATAGGAAATTGACAAGAACAGTAGCTCCTCTTCAGTCCAATACAGTGTACTTGCTCGGAACAGACGCGAGTGCTATTTGCACCATGTATGGCAATGGGAGGGCAATAGTGACTTTCCTTACAAGAAAATAACTCTTGCTTATAGGACCAAAACTGCATATGATTCAACTCCATTGAGGACTGGGAAGCAAACGCTAACTCGCCTTACAAGAAACACACTCTGCTTTTGAGAAAAATGCACTCTTCTACTCTACTGTGTTTCCTTTAGGGCCAGAACAGTGAGCTTGCTCAGAATAAAAGAATTGTGCTTCCTCCACACACGGGCCATATCTAGTTCAACTCTGCTTAGGAAACTGACAAGAACAGTAGCTCCTCTTCAGTCCAATACTCTGTACTTGCTGGAACAGACGTGAGTGCTATTTGCACTGTGTATGGCAATGGGAGCACAATAGTGACTCTGCTTACCAGAAAACAACTCTTGCTCGTAGGACCAGAAACTGCAGTGGATTCAACTCCATTTCTGACTGGGAAACAAACACTAGCTCGCCTTACAAGAAACACACTCTGCCTTTGAGAAAAGGGCACTCTTCTGCTCTACTTTGTTTCCTAGGGGGTCCGAACAGTGAGCTTGCTCAGAACAAAAGAACTGTGCTTCCTAAACACACGGGCCATATCTAGCTCAACTCTGCTTAGGAAACTGACAAGAACAGTAGCTCCTCTTCAGTCCAATACACTGTACTTGCTGGGAACAGACGCGAGTGCTATTTGCACTATGTATCTCAATGGGAGCGCAATAGTGACTGTAAATACAGAAAACAACTCTTGCTCGTAGGACCAGAAACTGCATGTGATTCAACTCCATTTATGACTGGGAAACAAACGCTAGCTCGCCTTAAAAGAAACACACTCTGCTTTTGAGAAAAGAGCACTCTTCTCCTCAGTGTTTTCTATAGGGCCAGAAAGTGAGCTGGCTCACAACAAAAGAATTGTGCTTCCTACACACACGGCCATATCTAGTTCAATTCTGCTTAGGAAACTGACAAGAACAGTAGATCCTCTTCAGTCCAATACACTGTACATGCTGGGAACAGACGCCAGTGCTATTTGCCCTGTGTGTGACAATGGGAGCGCAATAGTGACTCTTCTTACCCGAAACAACTCTTGCTCGTAGGACAAGAACCTGCATGGCATTCAACTCCATTTCTAACTGGGAAACAAACACTAGCTTGCCTTACAAGAAAAACACTCTGCCTTTGAGAAAAGGGCACTCTTCTGCTCTACTTTGTTTCCTATGGGGTCCGAACAGTGAGCTTGCTCAGAAGAAAAAAACTGTGCTTCCTACACACACGAACCATATCTAGTTCAACTCTGCTTAGGACACTGACAAGAACAGTAGCTCCTCTTCAGTCCAATACACTGTACTTGCTGGGAACAGACACGAGTGCTATTTGCACTATGTATCTCAATGGGAGCACAATAGTGACTCTTATTAGAGGAAAACAATTCTTGCTCGTAGGACCAGAAACTGCATGTGATTCAACTCCATTTAGGACTGGGAAACAAACGCTAGCTCGCCTTAAAAGAAACACACTCTGCTTTTGAGAAAATTGCACTCTTCTACTCAGTGTTTTCTATAGGGCTAGAAAGTGAGCTGGCTCACAACAAAAGAATTGTTCTTCCTACACACACGGCCATATCTAGTTCAATTCTGCTTAGGAAACTGACAAGAAGAGTAGATCCTCTTCAGTCCAATACACTGTACATGCTGGGAACAGACGCCAGTGCTATTTTCCCTGTGTGTGACAATGGGAGCACAATAGTGACTCTTCTTACCAGAAAACAACTCTTGCTCATAGGACCAAAAACTGCATGTGATTCAACTCCATTTATGACTGTGAAACAAACGCTAGCTCGCCTTAAAAGAAACACACTCTGCTTTTAAGAAAAGAGCACTCTTCTCCTCAGTGTTTTCTATAGGGCCAGAAAGTGAGCTGGCTCACAACAAAAGAATTGTGCTTCCTACACACACGGCCATATCTAGTTCAATTCTGCTTAGGAAACTGACAAGAACAGTAGATCCTCTTCAGTCCAATACACTGTACATGCTGGGAACAGACGCCAGTGCTATTTGCCCTGTGTGTGACAATGGGAGCGCAATAGTGACTCTTCTTACCAGAAAACAACTCTTGCTCGTAGGACCAGAAACTGCATGGGATTCAACTCCATTTCTAACTGGGAAACAAACACTAGCTCGCCTTACAAGAAACACACTCTGCCTTTGAGAAAAGGGCATTCTTCTGCTCTACTTTGTTTCCTATGGGGTCCGAACAGTGAGCTTGCTCAGAAGAAAAAAACTGTGCTTCCTACACACACGAACCATATCTAGTCCAACTCTGCTTAGGAAACTGACAAGAACAGTAGATCCTCTTCAGTCCAATACACTGTACTTGCTGGGAACAGACACGAGTGCTATTTGCACTATGTATCTCAATGGGAGCACAATAGTGACTCTTATTACAGGAAAACAATTCTTGCTCGTAGGACCAGAAACTGCATGTGATTCAACTCCATTTAGGACTGGGAAACAAACGCTAGCTCGCCTTAAAAGAAACACACTCTGCTTTTGAGAAAATTGCACTCTTCTACTCAGTGTTTTCTATAGGGCCAGAAAGAGAGCTGGCTCACAACAAAAGAATTGTGCTTCCTACACACACGGCCATATCTAGTTCAATTCTGCTTAGGAAACTGAAAAGAACAGTAGATCCTCTTCAGTCCAATACACTGTACATGCTGGGAACAGACGCCAGTGCTATTTGCCCTGTGTGTGACAATGGGAGCGCAATAGTGACTCTTCTTACCAGAAAACAACTCTTGCTCATAGGACCAAAAACTGCATGTGATTCAACTCCATTTAGGACTGGGAAACAAACACTAGCTCGCCTTACAAGAAACAAACTCTGCTTTTGAGAAAAGGGCACTCTTCTACTCTACTGTGTTTCCTGTAGGGCCAGAACAGTGAGCTTGCTCAGAATAAAAGAACTGTGCTTCCTCCACACGGGCCATATCTAGTTCAACTCTGCTTAGGAAACTGACAAAAACAGTAGCTCCTCTTCAGTCCAATACACTGTACTTGCTGGGAACAGAGGCGAGTGCTATTTGCACTGAGTATCTCAATGGGAGCACAATAGTGACTCTTCTTACCTGAAATCAACTCTTGCTCGTAGAACCAGAAACTGCATGTGATTCAACTCCATTTAGGACTTGGAATCAAATGCTAGCTCGTCTTACAAGAAACACACTCTGCTTTTGTGAAAAGCGCACTCTTCTACTCTACTGTGTTTCCTATGGGGTCTGAACAGTGAGCTTGCTCAGAACAAAAGAACTGTGCTTCCTACAGACACGGGCCATATCTAGTTCAACTCTGCTTAGAAACTGACAAGAAAACTAGCTCCTCTTCAGTCCCATTCACTGTACTTGCTGGGAACAGACGGAAGTGCTATTTGCACTGTTTATGGCAATGGGAGCAAAAGAGTGACTTTCCTTACCAGAAAACAACTCTTGCTCCTAGGACGAGAAACTGCATGTGATTCAATGCCATTTAGGACTGGGAAAAAAACGCTAACTCACCTTACAAGAAACACACTCTGCTTTTGAGAAAAGAGCACTCTTCTACTCTACTGTGTTTCCTTTAGGGCCAGAACAGTGAGCTGGCTCACAACAAAAAAACTGTGCTTCCTACACACATGGGCCAAATCTAGTTCAACTCGGCTTAGGAAACTGACAAGAACAGTAGCTCCTCTTCAGTCCAATATACTGTACTTGCTGGAACAGACGTGAGTGCTTTTGCACTGTGTATAGCAATGGGAGCACAATAGTGACTCTGCTTACCAGAAAACAACTCTTGCTCATAGGACCAGAAACTACAGGGGATTCAACTCCATTTCAGACTGGGAAACAAACACTAGCTCACCTTACAAGAAACACACTCTGCCTTTGAGAAAAGGGCACTCTTCTGCTCTACTTTTTTTCCTATGGGGTCCGAACAGTGAGATTGCTCAGAACAAAAGAACTGTGCTTCCTACACACACGGGCCATATCTAGTTCAACTCTGCTTAGGAAACTGACAAGAACAGTAGCTCCTCTTCAGTCCAATATACTGTACTTGCTGGGAATAGACGAGAGTGCTATTTGCACTGTGTATGGCAATGGGAGCGCAATAGTGACTTTCCTTACCAGAAAACAACTCTTGCTCCTAGGACCAGTAACTGCATGTGATTCAACTCCATTTTGGACTGGGAAACAAACGCTAGCTCGCCTTACAAGAAACACACTCTGCTTTTGAGAAAAGAGCACTCTTCTACACTACTGGGTTTCCTATGGGGTCCGAACAGTGAGCTTGCTCAGAACAAAAGAACTGTGTGCTTCCTACACACACGGGCCATATCTAGTTCAACTCTGCATAGGAAATTGACAAGAACAGTAGCTCCTCTTCAGTCCAATACAGTGTACTTGCTCGGAACAGACGCGAGTGGTATTTGCACCGTGTATGGCAATGGGAGGGCAATAGTGACTTTCCTTACAAGAAAACAACTCTTGCTCATAGGACCAAAACTGCATATGATTCAACTCCATTGAGGACTGGGAAACAAACGCTAACTCGCCTTACAAGAAACACACTCTGCTTTTGAGAAAAATGCACTCTTCTACTCTACTGTGTTTCCTTTAGGGCCAGAACAGTGAGCTTGCTCAGAATAAAAGAACTGTGCTTCCTCCACACACGGGCCATATCTAGTTCAACTCTGCTTAGGAAACTGACAAGAACAGTAGCTCCTCTTCAGTCCAATACACTGTACTTGCTGGAACAGACGTGAGTGCTATTTGCACTGTGTATGGCAATGGGAGCACAATAGTGACTCTGCTTACCAGAAAACAACTCTTGCTCGTAGGACCAGAAACTGCATTGGATTCAACTCCATTTCTGACTGGGAAACAAACACTAGCTCGCCTTACAAGAAACACACTCTGCCTTTGAGAAAAGGGCACTCTTCTGCTCTACTTTGTTTCCTATGGGGTCCGAACAGTGAGCTTGCTCAGAACAAAAGAACTGTGCTTCCTACACACACGGGCCATATCTAGCTCAACTCTGCTTAGGAAACTGACAAGAACAGTAGCTCCTCTTCAGTCCAATACACTGTACTTGCTGGGAACAGACGCGAGTGCTATTTGCACTATGTATCTCAATGGGAGCGCAATAGTAACTGTAAATACAGAAAACAACTCTTGCTCGTAGGACCAGAAACTTCATGAGATTCAACTCCATTTATGACTGGGAAACAAACGCTAGCTCGCCTTAAAAGAAACACACTCTGCTTTTGAGAAAAGAGCACTCTTCTCCTCAGTGTTTTCTATAGGGCCAGAAAGTGAGCTGGCTCACAACAAAAGAATTGTGCTTCCTACACACACGGCCATATCTAGTTCAATTCTGCTTAGGAAACTGACAAGAACAGTAGATCCTCTTCAGTCCAATACACTGTACATGCTGGGAACAGACGCCAGTGCTATTTGCACTGTGTGTGACAATGGGAGCGCAATAGTGACTCTTCTTACCAGAAAACAACTCTTGCTCATAGGACCAAAAACTGCATGTGATTCAACTCCATTTAGGACTGGGAAACAAACACTAGCTCGCCTTACAAGAAACACACTCTGCTTTTGAGAAAAGGGCACTCTTCTACTCTACTGTGTTTCCTGTAGGGCCAGAACAGTGAGCTTGCTCAGAATAAAAGAACTGTGCTTCCTCCACACGGGCCATATCTAGTTCAACTCTGCTTAGGAAACTGACAAAAACAGTAGCTCCTCTTCAGTCCAATACACTGTACTTGCTGGGAACAGAGGCGAGTGCTATTTGCACTGAGTATCTCAATGGGAGCACAATAGTGACTCTTCTTACCTGAAATCAACTCTTGCTCGTAGAACCAGAAACTGCATGTGATTCAACTCCATTTAGGACTTGGAATCAAATGCTAGCTCGTCTTACAAGAAACACACTCTGCTTTTGTGAAAAGCGCACTCTTCTACTCTACTGTGTTTCCTATGGGGTCCGAACAGTGAGCTTGCTCAGAACAAAAGAACTGTGCTTCCTACAGACACGGGCCATATCTAGTTCAACTCTGCTTAGAAACTGACAAGAAAACTAGCTCCTCTTCAGTCCCATTCACTGTACTTGCTGGGAACAGACGGAAGTGCTATTTGCACTGTTTATGGCAATGGGAGCAAAAGAGTGACTTTCCTTACCAGAAAACAACTCTTGCTCCTAGGACGAGAAACTGCATGTGATTCAATGCCATTTAGGACTGGGAAAAAAACGCTAACTCACCTTACAAGAAACACACTCTGCTTTTGAGAAAAGAGCACTCTTCTACTCTACTGTGTTTCCTTTAGGGCCAGAACAGTGAGCTGGCTCACAACAAAAGAACTGTGCTTCCTACACACATGGGCCAAATCTAGTTCAACTCGGCTTAGGAAACTGACAAGAACAGTAGCTCCTCTTCAGTCCAATATACTGTACTTGCTGGAACAGACGTGAGTGCTTTTGCACTGTGTATAGCAATGGGAGCACAATAGTGACTCTGCTTACCAGAAAACAACTCTTGCTCATAGGACCAGAAACTACAGGGGATTCAACTCCATTTCAGACTGGGAAACAAACACTAGCTCACCTTACAAGAAACACACTCTGCCTTTGAGAAAAGGGCACTCTTCTGCTCTACTTTTTTTCCTATGGGGTCCGAACAGTGAGATTGCTCAGAACAAAAGAACTGTGCTTCCTACACACACGGGCCATATCTAGTTCAACTCTGCTTAGGAAACTGACAAGAACAGTAGCTCCTCTTCAGTCCAATATACTGTACTTGCTGGGAATAGACGAGAGTGCTATTTGCACTGTGTATGGCAATGGGAGCGCAATAGTGACTTTCCTTACCAGAAAACAACTCTTGCTCCTAGGACCAGTAACTGCATGTGATTCAACTCCATTTTGGACTGGGAAACAAACGCTAGCTCGCCTTACAAGAAACACACTCTGCTTTTGAGAAAAGAGCACTCTTCTACACTACTGGGTTTCCTATGGGGTCCGAACAGTGAGCTTGGTCAGAACAAAAGAACTGTGTGCTTCCTACACACACGGGCCATATCTAGTTCAACTCTGCATAGGAAATTGACAAGAACAGTAGCTCCTCTTCAGTCCAATACAGTGTACTTGCTCGGAACAGACGCGAGTGCTATTTGCACCGTGTATGGCAATGGGAGGGCAATAGTGACTTTCCTTACAAGAAAACAACTCTTGCTCATAGGACCAAAACTGCATATGATTCAACTCCATTGAGGACTGGGAAACAAACGCTAACTCGCCTTACAAGAAACACACTCTGCTTTTGAGAAAAATGCACTCTTCTACTCTACTGTGTTTCCTTTAGGGCCAGAACAGTGAGCTTGCTCAGAATAAAAGAACTGTGCTTCCTCCACACACGGGCCATATCTAGTTCAACTCTGCTTAGGAAACTGACAAGAACAGTAGCTCCTCTTCAGTCCAATACACTGTACTTGCTGGAACAGACGTGAGTGCTATTTGCACTGTGTATGGCAATGGGAGCACAATAGTGACTCTGCTTACCAGAAAACAACTCTTGCTCGTAGGACCAGAAACTGCATTGGATTCAACTCCATTTCTGACTGGGAAACAAACACTAGCTCGCCTTACAAGAAACACACTCTGCCTTTGAGAAAAGGGCACTCTTCTGCTCTACTTTGTTTCCTATGGGGTCCGAACAGTGAGCTTGCTCAGAACAAAAGAACTGTGCTTCCTACACACACGGGCCATATCTAGCTCAACTCTGCTTAGGAAACTGACAAGAACAGTAGCTCCTCTTCAGTCCAATACACTGTACTTGCTGGGAACAGACGCGAGTGCTATTTGCACTATGTATCTCAATGGGAGCGCAATAGTAACTGTAAATACAGAAAACAACTCTTGCTCGTAGGACCAGAAACTTCATGAGATTCAACTCCATTTATGACTGGGAAACAAACGCTAGCTCGCCTTAAAAGAAACACACTCTGCTTTTGAGAAAAGAGCACTCTTCTCCTCAGTGTTTTCTATAGGGCCAGAAAGTGAGCTGGCTCACAACAAAAGAATTGTGCTTCCTACACACACGGCCATATCTAGTTCAATTCTGCTTAGGAAACTGACAAGAACAGTAGATCCTCTTCAGTCCAATACACTGTACATGCTGGGAACAGACGCCAGTGCTATTTGCCCTGTGTGTGACAATGGGAGCGCAATAGTGACTCTTCTTACCAGAAAACAACTCTTGCTCGTAGGACCAGAAACTGCATGGGATTCAACTCCATTTCTAACTGGGAAACAAACACTAGCTCGCCTTACAAGAAACACACTCTGCCTTTGAGAAAAGGGCATTCTTCTGCTCTACTTTGTTTCCTATGGGGTCCGAACAGTGAGCTTGCTCAGAAGAAAAAAACTGTGCTTCCTACACACACGAACCATATCTAGTCCAACTCTGCTTAGGAAACTGACAAGAACAGTAGATCCTCTTCAGTCCAATACACTGTACTTGCTGGGAACAGACACGAGTGCTATTTGCACTATGTATCTCAATGGGAGCACAATAGTGACTCTTATTACAGGAAAACAATTCTTGCTCGTAGGACCAGAAACTGCATGTGATTCAACTCCATTTAGGACTGGGAAACAAACGCTAGCTCGCCTTAAAAGAAACACACTCTGCTTTTGAGAAAATTGCACTCTTCTACTCAGTGTTTTCTATAGGGCTAGAAAGTGAGCTGGCTCACAACAAAAGAATTGTGCTTCCTACACACACGGCCATATCTAGTTCAATTCTGCTTAGGAAACTGAAAAGAACAGTAGATCCTCTTCAGTCCCAATACACTGTACATGCTGGGAACAGACGCCAGTGCTATTTTTCCCTGTGTGTGACAATGGGAGCGCAATAGTGACTCTTCTTACCAGAAAACAACTCTTGCTCATAGGACCAAAAACTGCATGTGATTCAACTCCATTTAGGACTGGGAAACAAACACTAGCTCGCCTTACAAGAAACACACTCTGCTTTTGAGAAAAGGGCACTCTTCTACTCTACTGTGTTTCCTGTAGGGCCAGAACAGTGAGCTTGCTCAGAATAAAAGAACTGTGCTTCCTCCACACGGGCCATATCTAGTTCAACTCTGCTTAGGAAACTGACAAAAACAGTAGCTCCTCCTCAGTCCAATACACTGTACTTGCTGGGAACAGAGGCGAGTGCTATTTGCACTGAGTATCTCAATGGGAGCACAATAGTGACTCTTCTTACCTGAAATCAACTCTTGCTCGTAGAACCAGAAACTGCATGTGATTCAACTCCATTTAGGACTTGGAATCAAATGCTAGCTCGTCTTACAAGAAACACACTCTGCTTTTGTGAAAAGCGCACTCTTCTACTCTACTGTGTTTCCTATGGGGTCCGAACAGTGAGCTTGCTCAGAACAAAAGAACTGTGCTTCCTACAGACACGGGCCATATCTAGTTCAACTCTGCTTAGAAACTGACAAGAAAACTAGCTCCTCTTCAGTCCCATTCACTGTACTTGCTGGGAACAGACGCAAGTGCTATTTGCACTGTGTATGGCAATGGGAGCAAAAGAGTGACTTTCCTTACCAGAAAACAACTCTTGCTCCTAGGACCAAAAACTGCATGTGATTCAACTCCATTGAGGACTGGGAAACAAACGCTAACTCGCCTTACAAGAAACACACTCTGCTTTTGAGAAAAGAGCACTCTTCTACTCTACTGTGTTTCCTTTAGAGCCAGAACAGTGAGCTTGCTCAGAATAAAAGAACTGTGCTTCCTCCACACACGGGCCATATCTAGTTCAACTCTGCTTAGGAAACTGACAAGAACAGTAGCTCCTCTTCAGTCCAATACACTGTACTTGCTGGAACAGACGTGAGTGCTATTTGCACTGTGTATGGCAATGGGAGCACAATAGTGACTCTGCTTACCAGAAAACAACTCTTGCTCGTAGGACCAGAAACTGCATGGGATTCAACTCCATTTAGGACTGGGAAACAAACACTAGCTC
>NW_026737068.1:0-51553 GCF_949786415.1 Peromyscus eremicus | reverse complement strand
TGCAGTTTCTGGTCCTACGAGCAAGAGTTGTTTTCTGGTAAGAAGAGTCACTATTTTGCTCTCTTTGCCATAAACAGTGCAAATAGCACTCGCGTCTGTTCCCAGCACGTACAGTGTATTGGACTGAAGAGGAGCTACTGTTCTTGTCAGTTTCCTAAGCAGAGTTGAACTAGATATGGCCCGTGTTGTAAAAAGCACACTTCTTTTATTCTGATCAAGCTCACTGCTCGGACCTCATAGTTAACACAGTAGAGTAGAAGAGTGCTCTTTTCTCAAAAGCAGAGTGTGTTTCTTGTAAGGCGAGCTAGCGTTTGTTTCCCGTCATAAATGGAGTTGAATCACATGCAGTTTCTAATCCTAGGAACAAGAGTTGTTTTCTGGTAAGAAGAGTCACTATTGCGCTCGAATTGTCACACACAGGGCAAATAGCACTGGCTTCTGTTCCCAGCATATACAGTGTATTGGACTGAAGAGGATCTACTGTTCTTGTCAGTTTCCTAAGCAGAGTTGAACTAGATATGGCCCGTGTGTGTAGGAAGCACAGTTCTTTTGTTCTGAGCAAGCTCACTGTTCAGACCCCATAGGAAACACAGTAGAGTAGAAGAGTGCTCTTTTCTCAAAAGCAGAGTGTGTTTCTTGTAAGGCAAGCTAGCATTTGTTTCGCAGTCCTAAATGGAGTTGAATCCCATGCAGTTTCTGGTCCTACGAGCAAGAGTTTTTTCTGGTAATAAGAGTCACTATTGCGCTCCCATTGCCATACACAGTGCAAATAGAACTCGTGTCTGTTCCCAGCAAGTACAGTGTATTGGACTGAAGAGGAGCTACTGTTCTTGTCAGTTTCCTAAGCAGAATTGAACTAGGTATGGCCCGTGTGTGTAGGAAGCACATACTTTTGTTCTGAGCAAGCTCACTGTTGGACCCCATAGGAAACACAGTAGAGTAGAAGAGTGCTCTTTTCTCAAAAGCAGAGTGTGTTTCTTGTAAGGCGAGCTAGCATTGTTTCCCAATCCTAAATGGAGTTGAATCACATGCAGTTTCTGGTCCTAAGAGCAAGAGTTGTTTTCTGGTAAGAAGAGTCACTATTGCGCTCCCATTGCCATACACAGTGAAAATAGCACTGGCGTCTGTACCCAGCATGTACAGTGTATTGGACTTTAGAGGTTCTACTGTTCTTGTCAGTTTCCTAAGCAGAATTGAAGTAGATATGGCCCGTGTGTGTAGGAAGCACAGTTCTTTTGTTCTGAGCAAGCTCACATTTCGAAGCCCATAGGAAACACAGTAGAGTAGAAGAGTGCTCTTTTCTCAAAAGCAGAGTGTGTTTCTTGTAAGGCGAGCTAGCATTTGTTTCCCAATCCTAAATGAAGTTGAATCACATGCAGTTTCTGGTCCTACGAGCAAGAGCTGTTTTCTGGTACGAAGAGTCACTATTGCGCTCCCATTGCCATACACAGTACAAATAGCACTGGCGTCTGTACACAGCATGTACTGTGTGTTGGACTGAAGAGGATCTCCTGTTCTTGTCAGGTTCCTAAGCAGAGTTGAACTAGATATGGCCCATGTGTGTAGGAAGCACAGTTCTTTTGTACTCAGCAAGCTCACTGTTCTGGCCCTATAGGAAACACAGTAGAGTAGAAGAGTGCTCTTTCCTCAAAAGCAGAGTGTGTTTCTTGTAAGGCGAGCTAGCGTTTGTTTCCCAGTCCTAAATGGAGTTGAAATACACATGCAGTTTCTGGTCCTACGAGCAAGAGTTGTTTTCTGGTAAGAAGAGTCACTATTGTGCTCCCTTTGCCATACACAGTGCAAATAGCCCTCGCGTCTCTTCCCAGCAAGTACAGTGTATTGGACTGAAGAGGAGCTACTGTTCTTGTAGTTTCCTAAGCAGAATTGAACTAGATATGGCCCGTGTGTGTAGGAAGCACAGTTGTTTTGTTCTGAGCAAGCTCACTGTTTGGACCCCATAGGAAACACAGTAGAGTAGAAGAGTGTTCTTTTCTCAAAAGCAGAGTGTGTTTCTTGAAAGGCGAGCTAGCGTTTGTTTTCCAGTCCTAAATGGATTTGAATCACATGCAGTTTCTGGTCTACGAGCAAGAGTTGTTTTCTGGTAAGAAGAGTCACTATTGTGCTCCCATTGCCATACACAGTGCAAATAGCACCGGCGTCTGTACCCAGCATGTACAGCGTATTCGACTGAAGAGGATCTACTGTTGTTTTCAGTTTCCAAAGCAGAGTTGAACTAGATATGGCCCGTGCGTGTAGGAAGCACAGTTCTTTTATTCTCAGGAAGCTCACTGTTTGGACCCCATAGAAAACACAGTAGAGAAGAAGAGTGCTCTTTTCTCAAAAGCAGAGTGTGTTTAGTGTAAGGCGACCTAGCGTTTGTTTCCCAGTCCTAAATGGAGTTGAATCAAATGCAGTTTTTGGTCCTACGAGCAAGAGTTGTTTTCTGGTAAGAAGAGTCACTATTGCGCTCCCATTGCCATACATAGTACAAATAACACTCGCGTCTGTTTCCAGCAAGTACAGTGTATTGGTCTGAAGAGGAGCTACTGTTCATGTCAGTTCCTAAGCAAAGTTGAACTAGATAAGGCCCTTGTGTAGGAAGCACAGGTCTTTTGTTCTGAGCAAGCTCACTGTTCTAGCCCTATAGGAAACACAGTAGAGTAGAAGAGTGCTCTTTTCTCAAAAGCAGAGTGTGTTTCTTGTAAGGCGAGCTAGCGTTTGTTTCCCAGTCTTAAATGGAGTTGAATCACATGCAGTTTCCGTTCCTACGAGCAAGAGTTGGTTTCTGGTAAGGAAAGTCACTATTGCGCTCCCATTGCCATACACAGTGCAAATAGCACTCTCGTCTGTTCCCAGCAAGTACAGTGTATTGGACTGAAGAGGATCTACTGTTCTTGTCAGTTTCCTAAGCAGAATTGAACTAGATATGGCCCATGTGTGTAGGAAGCACAGTTCTTTTGTTCTGAGCAAGCTCACTGTTCGGACCCCATAGGAAACACAGTAGAGTAGAAGAGTGCTCTTTTCTCAAAAGCCGAGTGTGTTTCGGGTAAGGCGACCTAGCGTTTGCTTCCCAGTCCTAAATGGAGTTGAATCACATGCAGTTTCTGGTCCTAAGAGCAAGAGTTGTTTTCTGATAAGAAGAGTCACTATTGTGCTCCCATTGCCATACACAGTGCAAATAGCACTCGCGTTTGCTCTCAGCCAGTACAGTGTATTGGATTGAAGAGGAGCTGCTGTTCTTGTCAGTTTCCTAAGCAGAGATGAACTAGGTATGGCCCGTGTGTGTAGGAAGCACAGTTCTTTTGTTCTGAGCAAGCTCACTGTTCAGACCCCATAGGAAACACAGTAGAGTAGAAGAGTGCTCTTTTCTCAAAAGCAGAGTGTGTTTCTTGTAAGGCGAGCTAGCGTTTGTTTCGCAGTCCTAAATGGAGTTGAATCCCATGCAGTTTCTGGTCCTACGAGCAAGAGTTTTTTCTGGTAATAAGAGTCACTATTGCGTTCCCATTGCCATACACAGTGCAAATAGCACTCGCGTCTGTTCCCAGCAAGTACAGTGTATTGGACTGAAGAGGAGCTACTGTTCTTGTCAGTTTCCAAAGCAGAATTGAACTAGGTATGGCCCGTGTGTGTAGGAAGCACAGTTCTTTTGTTCTGAGCAAGCTCACTGTTGGACCCCATAGGAAACACAGTAGAGTAGAAGAGTGCTCTTTTCTCAAAAGCAGAGTGTGTTTCTTGTAAGGCGAGCTAGCGTTTGTTTCCCAATCCTAAATGGAATTGAATCACATGCAGTTTCTGGTCCTACGAGCAAGAGTTGTTTTCTGGTAAGAAGAGTCACTATTGCGCTCCCATTGCCATACACAGTACAAATAGCACTGGCGTCTGTACCCAGCATGTACAGTGTATTGGACTGAGGAGGATCTACTGTTCTTGTCAGGTTCCTAAGCAGAGTTGAACTAGATATGGGCCGTGTGTGTAGGAAGCACAGTTCTTTTGTTCTGAGCAAGCTCACTTTTCGGACCCCATAGGAAACACAGTAGAGTAGAAAAGTGCTCTTTTCTCAAAAGCAGAGTGTGTTTCTTGTAAGGCGAGCTAGCGTTTGTTTCCCAGTCCTTAATGGAGTTGAATCAAATGCAGTTTTTGGTCCTACGAGCAAGAGTTGTTTTCTGGTAAGAAGATTGACTATTGCACTCCCTTTGCCATACATAGTGCAAATATCCCTCTTGTCTGTTCCCAGCAAGTACAGTGTATTGGACTGAAGAGGAGCTACTGTTCTTGTCAGTTTCCTAAGCAGAGTTGAACTAGATATGGCCCGTGTGTGTAGGAAGCACTGTTCTTTTGTTCTCAGCAAGCTCACTGTTCGGACCCCATAGAAAACACAGTAGAGTAGAAGAGTGCTCTTTTCTCAAAAGCAGAGTGTGTTTCTAGTAAGGCAAGCTAGTGTTTGTTTGCCATTCCTAAAAGGAGTTGAATCAAATGCAGTTTTTGGTCCTACGAGCAAGAGTTGTTTTCTGGTAAGAAGAGTCACTATTGCGCTCCCATTGCTATTCATAGTACAAATAACACTCGCATCTGTTTCCAGCAAGTACAGTGTATTGGTCTGAAGAGGAGCTACTGTTCATGTCAGTTTCCTAAGCAAAGTTGAACTAGATAAGGCCCGTGTGTGTAGGAAGCACAGTTCTTTTGTTCTGAGCAAGCTCACTGTTCGAACCGCATAGGAAACACAGTAGAGAGAAGAGTGCTTTTTTCTCAAAAGCAGAGTGTGTTTCTTGTAAGGCGAGCTACCGTTTGTTTGCCAGTCCTAAATGGAGTTGAATCAAATGCAGTTTTTGGTCCTACGAGCAAGAGTTGTTTTCTGGTAAGGAGAGTCACTATTGCGCTCCCATTGCCATACACAGTGCAAATAGCACTGGCGTCTGTACCCAGCATGTACAGTGTATTGGACTGAAGAGGATCTACTGTTTTTGTCAGTTTCCTAGGCAGAATTGAACTAGATATGGCCTGTGTGTGTAGGAAGCACAGTTCTTTTGTTCTGAGCAAGCTCACTGTTCTAGCCCTATAGGAAACACAGTAGAGTAGAAGAGTGCTCTTTTCTCAAAAGCAGAGTGTGTTTCTTGTAAGGCGAGCTAGCTTTTGTTTCCCAGTCCTAAATGGAGTTGAATCACATGCAGTTTCTGGTCCTAAGAGCAAGAGTTTTTTCTGGTAATAAGAGTCACTATTGCGCTCCCATTGTCATACACAGGGCAAATAGCACTGGCCTCTGTTCTCAGCATGTACAGTGTATTGGACTGAAGAGGATCTACTGTTCTTGTCAGTTTCCTAAGCAGAATTGAACTAGATATGGCCCGTGTGTGTAGGAAGCACAGTTCTTTTGTTCTGAGCAAGCTCACATTTCGAACCCCTTAGGAAACACAGTAGAGTAGAAGAGTGCATTTTTCTCAAAAGCAGAGTGTGTTTCTTGTAAGGCGAGATAGCGTTTGTTTCCCAGTCCTAAATGGAGTTGAAATACACATGCAGTTTCTGGTCCTACGAGCAAGAGTTGTTTTCTGGTAAGAATAGTCACTATTGTGCTCCCATTGCCATACACAGTGCAAATAGCACTGGCGTCTGTACCCAGCATGTACAGCGTATTCGACTGAAGAGGATCTACTGTTGTTTTCAGTTTCCTAAGCAGAGTTGAACTAGATATGGCCTGTGTGTGTAGGAAGCACAGTTCTTTTGTTCTGAGCAAGCTCACTGTTCGGACCCCATAGGAAACACAGTAGAGTAGAAGAGTGCTCTTTTCTCAAAAGCAGAGTGTGTTTCTTGTAAGGAGAGCTAGCGTTTGTTTCCCAGTCTTAAATCGAGTTGAATCACATGCAGTTTCCCTTCCTACGAGCAAGAGTTGGTTTCTGGTAAGGAAAGTCACTGTTGCGCTCCCATTGCCGTACACAGTGCAAATAGCACTCTCGTCTGTTCCCAGCAAGTACAGTGTATTGGACTGAAGAGGAGCTACTGTTCTTGTCAGTTTCCTAAGCGGAATTGAACTAGATATGGCCCGTGTGTGTAGGAAGCACTGTTCTTTTTTTATGAGCAAGCTCACTGTTCGGACCCCATAGGAAACACAGTAGAGTAGAAGAGTGCTCTTTTCTCAAAAGCAGAGTGTGTTTAGTGTAAGGCGACCTAGCGTTTGCTTCCCAGTCCTAAATGGAGTTGAATCACATGCAGTTTCTGGTCCTAAGAGCAAGAGTTGTTTTCTGGTAAGAAGAGTCACTATTGCGCTCCCATTGCCATACACAGTGCAAATAGCACTCGCGTTTGCTCTCAGCCAATACAGTGTATTGGATTGAAGAGGAGCTACTGTTCTTGTCAGTTTCCTAAGCAGAGTTGAACTAGATATGGCCCGTGTGTGTAGGAAGCACATTTCTTTTGTTCTGAGCAAGCTCACTGTTCGGACCCCAAAGGAAACACAGTAGAGTAGAAGAGTGCTCTTTTCTCAAAAGCAGAGTGTGTTTCTTGTAAGGCGACCTAGCGTTTTTTTCGCAGTCCTAAATGGAGTTGAATCCCATGCAGTTTCTGGTCCTATGAGCAAGAGTTGTTTTCTGGTAAGAAGAGTCACTATTGTGCTCCCATTGCCATACACAGTACAAATAGCACTGGCGTCTGTACCCAGCATGTACAGTGTATTGTACTGAAGAGGATCTACTGTTCTTGTCAGGTTCCTAAGCAGAGTTGAACTAGATATGGCCGATGTGTGTAGGAAGCACAGTTCTTTTGTACTCAGCAAGCTCACTGTTCTGGCCCTATAGGAAACACAGTAGAGTAGAAGTGTGACCTTTTCTCAAATCAGAGCGTTTTTCTTGTAAGGCTAGCTAGCGTTTGTTTCCCAGTCCTAAGTGGAGTTTAATAACATGCAGTTTTTGGTCCTATGAGCAAGAGTTGTTTTTTGGTAAGAAGAGTCACTATTGTGCTCCCATTGCTGTACACAGTGCAAATAGCACTCGCGTCTGTTCGCAGCAAGTACATTGTATTGGACTGAAGAGGAGCTACTGTTCTTGTCAGTTTCCTAAGCAGAGTTGAACAAGATATGGCCCGTGTGTGTAGGAAGCACAGTTCTTTTGTTCTCAGCAAGCTCAATGTTCTGGCACTATAGGAAACACAGTAGAGTAGAAGAGTGCTCTTTTCTCAAAAGCAGAGTGTGTTTTTTGTAAGGCTAGCTAGCGTTTGTTTCCCAGTCCTAAATGGAGTTGAATCCCATGCAGTTTCTGGTCCTACGAGCAAGAGTTGTTTTCTGCTAAGAAGAGTCACTATTATGCTTCCATTGTCATACACAGGGCAAATAGCACTGGCGTCTGTTCCCAGCATGTACAGTGTATTAGACTGAAGAGGATCTACTGTTCTTGTCAGGTTCCTAACCAGAGTTGAACTACATATGACCCGTGTGTGTAGGAAGCACAGTTCTTTTTTTCTGAGCAAGCTCTGTGTTTTGGCCCTACAGGAAACACAGTAGAATAAAAGAGTGCTCTTTTCTCAAAAGCACAGTGTGTTTCTTGTACGGCGAGCTAGTGTTTGTTTCTCATCCCTAAGTGGATTAAATCAAATGCAGTTTTAGGTCCTAAGAGCAAGAGTTGTTTTCTGGTAAGAAGAGTCACTATTGTGCATCCATTGCAGTACACAGTGGAAATAGCACTCGCGTCTGTTCCCAGCACGTACAGTGTATTGGACTGAAGAGGAGCTACTGTTCTTGTCAGTTTCCTAAGCAGAGTTGAACTAGATATGGCCCGTGTTGTAAAAAGCACACTTCTTTTATTCTGATCAAGCTCACTGCTCGGACCTCATAGTTAACACAGTAGAGTAGAAGAGTGCTCTTTTCTCAAAAGCAGAGTGTGTTTCTTGTAAGGCGAGCTAGCGTTTGTTTCCCGTCATAAATGGAGTTGAATCACATGCAGTTTCTAATCCTAGGAACAAGAGTTGTTTTCTGGTAAGAAGAGTCACTATTGCGCGCGAATTGTCACACACAGGGCAAATAGCACTGGCTTCTGTTCCCAGCATATACAGTGTATTGGACTGAAGAGGATCTACTGTTCTTGTCAGTTTCCTAAGCAGAGTTGAACTAGATATGGCCCGTGTGTGTAGGAAGCACAGTTCTTTTGTTCTGAGCAAGCTCACTGTTCAGACCCCATAGGAAACACAGTAGAGTAGAAGAGTGCTCTTTTCTCAAAAGCAGAGTGTGTTTCTTGTAAGGCAAGCTAGCATTTGTTTCGCAGTCCTAAATGGAGTTGAATCCCATGCAGTTTCTGGTCCTACGAGCAAGAGTTTTTTCTGGTAATAAGAGTCACTATTGCGCTCCCATTGCCATACACAGTGCAAATAGAACTCGTGTCTGTTCCCAGCAAGTACAGTGTATTGGACTGAAGAGGAGCTACTGTTCTTGTCAGTTTCCTAAGCAGAATTGAACTAGGTATGGCCCGTGTGTGTAGGAAGCACATACTTTTGTTCTGAGCAAGCTCACTGTTGGACCCCATAGGAAACACAGTAGAGTAGAAGAGTGCTCTTTTCTTAAAAGCAGAGTGTGTTTCTTGTAAGGCGAGCTAGCATTGTTTCCCAATCCTAAATGGAGTTGAATCACATGCAGTTTCTGGTCCTAAGAGCAAGAGTTGTTTTCTGGTAAGAAGAGTCACTATTGCGCTCCCATTGCCATACACAGTGAAAATAGCACTGGCGTCTGTACCCAGCATGTACAGTGTATTGGACTTTAGAGGTTCTACTGTTCTTGTCAGTTTCCTAAGCAGAATTGAAGTAGATATGGCCCGTGTGTGTAGGAAGCACAGTTCTTTTGTTCTGAGCAAGCTCACATTTCGAAGCCCATAGGAAACACAGTAGAGTAGAAGAGTGCTCTTTTCTCAAAAGCAGAGTGTGTTTCTTGTAAGGCGAGCTAGCATTTGTTTCCCAATCCTAAATGAAGTTGAATCACATGCAGTTTCTGGTCCTACGAGCAAGAGCTGTTTTCTGGTACGAAGAGTCACTATTGCGCTCCCATTGCCATACACAGTACAAATAGCACTGGCGTCTGTACACAGCATGTACTGTGTGTTGGACTGAAGAGGATCTCCTGTTCTTGTCAGGTTCCTAAGCAGAGTTGAACTAGATATGGCCCGTGTGTGTAGGAAACACAGTTCTTTCGTTCTGAGCAAGCTCACTGTTCAGACCCCATAGGAAACACAGTAGAGTAGAAGAGTGCTCTTTTCTCAAAAGCAGAGTGTGCTTCTTGTAAGGCGAGCTAGCGTTTGTTTCCCAGTCGTAAATGGAGTTGAATCACATGCAGTTTCTGGTCCTACAAGCAAGAGTTGTTTTGTGGTAAGAAGAGTCACTATTGTGCTCCCTTTGCCATACACAGGGCAAATAGCACTCGCGTCTGTTCCCAGCAAGTACAGTGTATTGGACTGAAGAGGAGGTACAGTTCTTGTCAGTTTCCTAAGCAGAGTTGAACTAGATATGGCTCGTGTGTGTAGGAAGCACAGTTCTTTTGTTCTGAGCAAGCTCACTGTTCTGGCCCTATAGGAAACACAGAAGAGAAGAAGAGTGCTCTTTTCTCAGAAGCAGAGTGTGTTTCTTGTAAGTCGGGTTAGCGTTTGTTTCCCAGTCCTAAATGGAGTGGAATCACATGCAGTTTCTGGTCCTACGAGCAAGAGTTGTTTTCTGGTAAGAAGAGTCACTATTTTGCTCCCTTTGCCATAAACAGTGCAAATAGCACTCGCGTCTGTTCCCAGCACGTACAGTGTATTGGACTGAAGAGGAGCTACTGTTCTTGTCAGTTTCCTAAGCAGAGTTGAACTAGATATGGCCCGTGTTGTAAAAAGCACACTTCTTTTATTCTGATCAAGCTCACTGCTCGGACCTCATAGTTAACACAGTAGAGTAGAAGAGTGCTCTTTTCTCAAAAGCAGAGTGTGTTTCTTGTAAGGCGAGCTAGCGTTTGTTTCCCGTCATAAATGGAGTTGAATCACATGCAGTTTCTAATCCTAGGAACAAGAGTTGTTTTCTGGTAAGAAGAGTCACTATTGCGCTCGAATTGTCATACACAGGGCAAATAGCACTGGCTTCTGTTCCCAGCATATACAGTGTATTGGACTGAAGAGGATCTACTGTTCTTGTCAGTTTCCTAAGCAGAGTTGAACTAGATATGGCCCGTGTGTGTAGGAAGCACAGTTCTTTTGTTCTGAGCAAGCTCACTGTTTTGGCCCTATAGGAAACACAGAAGAGTAGAAGAGTGCTCTTTTCTCACACGCAGAGTTTGTTTCTTATAAGGAGAGCTAGCATTTGTTTCCCAGTCCTAAATGGAGTTGAATCACATGCAGTTTCTGGTCCTACGAGCAAGAGTTGTTTTCTGGTAAGAAGAGTCACTGTTGTGCTACCATTGCCATACTCAGTGCAAATAGCACTCACGTCTGTTCCCAGCAAGTACAGTGTATTGGACAGAAGAGGAGCTACTGTTCTTGTCAGTTTCCTAAGCAGAGTTGAACTAGATATGGCCCGTGTGTGTGAAGCACAGTTCTTTTGTTCTGAGCAAGCTCACTGTTTTGGCCCTATAGGAAACACAGTAGAGTAGAAGAGTGCTCTTTTCTCAAAAGCAGAGTGTGTTTCTTGTAAGGCGAGCTAGCTTTTGTTTCCCAGTCCTAAATGGAGTTGAATCACATGCAGTTTCTGGTCCTACGAGCAAGAGTTTTTTCTGGTAATAAGAGTCACTATTGCGCTCCCATTGTCATACACAGGGCAAATAGCACTGGCCTCTGTTCTCAGCATGTACAGTGTATTGGACTGAAGAGGATGTACTGTTCTTGTCAGGTTCCTAAGCAGAGTTGAACTAGATATGGCCCATGTGTGTAGGAAGCACAGTTCTTTTGTACTCAGCAAGCTCACTGTTCTGGCCCTATAGGAAACACAGTAGAGTAGAAGAGTGCTCTTTCGTCAAAAGCAGAGTGTGTTTCTCATAAGGCGAGCTAGCGTTTGTTTCCCAGTCTTAAATGGAGTTGAATCACATGCAGTTTCCGTTCCTACGAGCAAGAGTTGGTTTCTGGTAAGGAAAGTCACTATTGCGCTCTCATTGCCATACACAGTGCAAATAGCACTCTCGTCTGTTCCCAGCAAGTACAGTGTATTGGACTGAAGAGGAGCTACTGTTCTCGTCAGTTTCCTAAGCAGAATTGAACTAGATATGGCCCGTGTGTGTAGGAAGCACAGTTCTTTTGTTCTGAGCAAGCTCACTGTTCGGACCCCATAGGAAACACAGTAGAGTACAAGAGTGCTCTTTTCTCAAAAGCCGAGTGTGTTTGGTGTAAGGCAACACAGCGTTTGCTTCCCAGTCCTAAATGGAGTTGAATCACATGCAGTTTCTGGTCCTAAGAGCAAGAGTTGTTTTCTGGTAGGAAAAGTCACTATTGCGCTCCCATTGCCATACACAGTGCAAATTGCACTCGCGTTTGCTCTCAGCCAGTACAGTGTATTGGATTGAAGAGGAGCTACTGTTCTTGTCAGTTTCCTAAGCAGAATTGAACTAGATATGGCCCGTGTGTGTAGGAAGCACAGTTCTTTCGTTCTGAGCAAGCTCACTGTTCAGACCCCATAGGAAACACAGTAGAGTAGAAGAGTGCTCTTTTCTCAAAAGCAGAGTGTGTTTCTTGTAAGGCGAGCTAGCGTTTGTTTCCCAGTCCTAAATGGAGTTGAATCACATGCAGTTTCTGGTCCTACAAGCAAGAGTTGTTTTCTGGTAAGAAGAGTCACTATTGTGCTCCCTTTGCCATACACAGGGCAAATAGCACTCGCGTCTGTTCCCAGCAAGTACAGTGTATTGGACTGAAGAGGAGGTACAGTTCTCGTCAGTTTCCTAAGCAGAGTTGAACTAGATATGGCTCGTGTGTGTAGGAAGCACAGTTCTTTTGTTCTGAGCAAGCTCACTGTTGTGGCCCTATAGGAAACACAGAAGAGAAGAAGAGTGCTCTTTTCTCAGAAGCAGAGTGTGTTTCTTGTAAGTCGGGTTAGCGTTTGGTTCCCAGTCCTAAATGGAGTGGAATCACATGCAGTTTCTGGTCCTACGAGCAAGAGTTGTTTTCTGGTAAGAAGAGTCACTATTTTGCTCTCTTTGCCATAAACAGTGCAAATAGCACTCGCGTCTGTTCCCAGCACGTACAGTGTATTGGACTGAAGAGGAGCTACTGTTCTTGTCAGTTTCCTAAGCAGAGTTGAACTAGATATGGCCCGTGTTGTAAAAAGCACACTTCTTTTATTCTGATCAAGCTCACTGCTCGGACCTCATAGTTAACACAGTAGAGTAGAAGAGTGCTCTTTTCTCAAAAGCAGAGTGTGTTTCTTGTAAGGCGAGCTAGCGTTTGTTTCCCGTCATAAATGGAGTTGAATCACATGCAGTTTCTAATCCTAGGAACAAGAGTTGTTTTCTGGTAAGAAGAGTCACTATTGCGCTCGAATTGTCACACACAGGGCAAATAGCACTGGCTTCTGTTCCCAGCATATACAGTGTATTGGACTGAAGAGGATCTACTGTTCTTGTCAGTTTCCTAAGCAGAGTTGAACTAGATATGGCCCGTGTGTGTAGGAAGCACAGTTCTTTTGTTCTGAGCAAGCTCACTGTTCAGACCCCATAGGAAACACAGTAGAGTAGAAGAGTGCTCTTTTCTCAAAAGCAGAGTGTGTTTCTTGTAAGGCAAGCTAGCATTTGTTTCGCAGTCCTAAATGGAGTTGAATCCCATGCAGTTTCTGGTCCTACGAGCAAGAGTTTTTTCTGGTAATAAGAGTCACTATTGCGCTCCCATTGCCATACACAGTGCAAATAGAACTCGTGTCTGTTCCCAGCAAGTACAGTGTATTGGACTGAAGAGGAGCTACTGTTCTTGTCAGTTTCCTAAGCAGAATTGAACTAGGTATGGCCCGTGTGTGTAGGAAGCACATACTTTTGTTCTGAGCAAGCTCACTGTTGGACCCCATAGGAAACACAGTAGAGTAGAAGAGTGCTCTTTTCTCAAAAGCAGAGTGTGTTTCTTGTAAGGCGAGCTAGCATTGTTTCCCAATCCTAAATGGAGTTGAATCACATGCAGTTTCTGGTCCTAAGAGCAAGAGTTGTTTTCTGGTAAGAAGAGTCACTATTGCGCTCCCATTGCCATACACAGTGAAAATAGCACTGGCGTCTGTACCCAGCATGTACAGTGTATTGGACTTTAGAGGTTCTACTGTTCTTGTCAGTTTCCTAAGCAGAATTGAAGTAGATATGGCCCGTGTGTGTAGGAAGCACAGTTCTTTTGTTCTGAGCAAGCTCACATTTCGAAGCCCATAGGAAACACAGTAGAGTAGAAGAGTGCTCTTTTCTCAAAAGCAGAGTGTGTTTCTTGTAAGGCGAGCTAGCATTTGTTTCCCAATCCTAAATGAAGTTGAATCACATGCAGTTTCTGGTCCTACGAGCAAGAGCTGTTTTCTGGTACGAAGAGTCACTATTGCGCTCCCATTGCCATACACAGTACAAATAGCACTGGCGTCTGTACACAGCATGTACTGTGTGTTGGACTGAAGAGGATCTCCTGTTCTTGTCAGGTTCCTAAGCAGAGTTGAACTAGATATGGCCCATGTGTGTAGGAAGCACAGTTCTTTTGTACTCAGCAAGCTCACTGTTCTGGCCCTATAGGAAACACAGTAGAGTAGAAGAGTGCTCTTTCCTCAAAAGCAGAGTGTGTTTCTTGTAAGGCGAGCTAGCGTTTGTTTCCCAGTCCTAAATGGAGTTGAAATACACATGCAGTTTCTGGTCCTACGAGCAAGAGTTGTTTTCTGGTAAGAAGAGTCACTATTGTGCTCCCTTTGCCATACACAGTGCAAATAGCCCTCGCGTCTCTTCCCAGCAAGTACAGTGTATTGGACTGAAGAGGAGCTACTGTTCTTGTAGTTTCCTAAGCAGAATTGAACTAGATATGGCCCGTGTGTGTAGGAAGCACAGTTGTTTTGTTCTGAGCAAGCTCACTGTTTGGACCCCATAGGAAACACAGTAGAGTAGAAGAGTGTTCTTTTCTCAAAAGCAGAGTGTGTTTCTTGAAAGGCGAGCTAGCGTTTGTTTTCCAGTCCTAAATGGATTTGAATCACATGCAGTTTCTGGTCTACGAGCAAGAGTTGTTTTCTGGTAAGAAGAGTCACTATTGTGCTCCCATTGCCATACACAGTGCAAATAGCACCGGCGTCTGTACCCAGCATGTACAGCGTATTCGACTGAAGAGGATCTACTGTTGTTTTCAGTTTCCAAAGCAGAGTTGAACTAGATATGGCCCGTGCGTGTAGGAAGCACAGTTCTTTTATTCTCAGGAAGCTCACTGTTTGGACCCCATAGAAAACACAGTAGAGAAGAAGAGTGCTCTTTTCTCAAAAGCAGAGTGTGTTTAGTGTAAGGCGACCTAGCGTTTGTTTCCCAGTCCTAAATGGAGTTGAATCAAATGCAGTTTTTGGTCCTACGAGCAAGAGTTGTTTTCTGGTAAGAAGAGTCACTATTGCGCTCCCATTGCCATACATAGTACAAATAACACTCGCGTCTGTTTCCAGCAAGTACAGTGTATTGGTCTGAAGAGGAGCTACTGTTCATGTCAGTTCCTAAGCAAAGTTGAACTAGATAAGGCCCTTGTGTAGGAAGCACAGGTCTTTTGTTCTGAGCAAGCTCACTGTTCTAGCCCTATAGGAAACACAGTAGAGTAGAAGAGTGCTCTTTTCTCAAAAGCAGAGTGTGTTTCTTGTAAGGCGAGCTAGCGTTTGTTTCCCAGTCTTAAATGGAGTTGAATCACATGCAGTTTCCGTTCCTACGAGCAAGAGTTGGTTTCTGGTAAGGAAAGTCACTATTGCGCTCCCATTGCCATACACAGTGCAAATAGCACTCTCGTCTGTTCCCAGCAAGTACAGTGTATTGGACTGAAGAGGATCTACTGTTCTTGTCAGTTTCCTAAGCAGAATTGAACTAGATATGGCCCATGTGTGTAGGAAGCACAGTTCTTTTGTTCTGAGCAAGCTCACTGTTCGGACCCCATAGGAAACACAGTAGAGTAGAAGAGTGCTCTTTTCTCAAAAGCCGAGTGTGTTTCGGGTAAGGCGACCTAGCGTTTGCTTCCCAGTCCTAAATGGAGTTGAATCACATGCAGTTTCTGGTCCTAAGAGCAAGAGTTGTTTTCTGATAAGAAGAGTCACTATTGTGCTCCCATTGCCATACACAGTGCAAATAGCACTCGCGTTTGCTCTCAGCCAGTACAGTGTATTGGATTGAAGAGGAGCTGCTGTTCTTGTCAGTTTCCTAAGCAGAGATGAACTAGGTATGGCCCGTGTGTGTAGGAAGCACAGTTCTTTTGTTCTGAGCAAGCTCACTGTTCAGACCCCATAGGAAACACAGTAGAGTAGAAGAGTGCTCTTTTCTCAAAAGCAGAGTGTGTTTCTTGTAAGGCGAGCTAGCGTTTGTTTCGCAGTCCTAAATGGAGTTGAATCCCATGCAGTTTCTGGTCCTACGAGCAAGAGTTTTTTCTGGTAATAAGAGTCACTATTGCGTTCCCATTGCCATACACAGTGCAAATAGCACTCGCGTCTGTTCCCAGCAAGTACAGTGTATTGGACTGAAGAGGAGCTACTGTTCTTGTCAGTTTCCAAAGCAGAATTGAACTAGGTATGGCCCGTGTGTGTAGGAAGCACAGTTCTTTTGTTCTGAGCAAGCTCACTGTTGGACCCCATAGGAAACACAGTAGAGTAGAAGAGTGCTCTTTTCTCAAAAGCAGAGTGTGTTTCTTGTAAGGCGAGCTAGCGTTTGTTTCCCAATCCTAAATGGAATTGAATCACATGCAGTTTCTGGTCCTACGAGCAAGAGTTGTTTTCTGGTAAGAAGAGTCACTATTGCGCTCCCATTGCCATACACAGTACAAATAGCACTGGCGTCTGTACCCAGCATGTACAGTGTATTGGACTGAGGAGGATCTACTGTTCTTGTCAGGTTCCTAAGCAGAGTTGAACTAGATATGGGCCGTGTGTGTAGGAAGCACAGTTCTTTTGTTCTGAGCAAGCTCACTTTTCGGACCCCATAGGAAACACAGTAGAGTAGAAAAGTGCTCTTTTCTCAAAAGCAGAGTGTGTTTCTTGTAAGGCGAGCTAGCGTTTGTTTCCCAGTCCTTAATGGAGTTGAATCAAATGCAGTTTTTGGTCCTACGAGCAAGAGTTGTTTTCTGGTAAGAAGATTGACTATTGCACTCCCTTTGCCATACATAGTGCAAATATCCCTCTTGTCTGTTCCCAGCAAGTACAGTGTATTGGACTGAAGAGGAGCTACTGTTCTTGTCAGTTTCCTAAGCAGAGTTGAACTAGATATGGCCCGTGTGTGTAGGAAGCACTGTTCTTTTGTTCTCAGCAAGCTCACTGTTCGGACCCCATAGAAAACACAGTAGAGTAGAAGAGTGCTCTTTTCTCAAAAGCAGAGTGTGTTTCTAGTAAGGCAAGCTAGTGTTTGTTTGCCATTCCTAAAAGGAGTTGAATCAAATGCAGTTTTTGGTCCTACGAGCAAGAGTTGTTTTCTGGTAAGAAGAGTCACTATTGCGCTCCCATTGCTATTCATAGTACAAATAACACTCGCATCTGTTTCCAGCAAGTACAGTGTATTGGTCTGAAGAGGAGCTACTGTTCATGTCAGTTTCCTAAGCAAAGTTGAACTAGATAAGGCCCGTGTGTGTAGGAAGCACAGTTCTTTTGTTCTGAGCAAGCTCACTGTTCGAACCGCATAGGAAACACAGTAGAGAGAAGAGTGCTTTTTTCTCAAAAGCAGAGTGTGTTTCTTGTAAGGCGAGCTACCGTTTGTTTGCCAGTCCTAAATGGAGTTGAATCAAATGCAGTTTTTGGTCCTACGAGCAAGAGTTGTTTTCTGGTAAGGAGAGTCACTATTGCGCTCCCATTGCCATACACAGTGCAAATAGCACTGGCGTCTGTACCCAGCATGTACAGTGTATTGGACTGAAGAGGATCTACTGTTTTTGTCAGTTTCCTAGGCAGAATTGAACTAGATATGGCCTGTGTGTGTAGGAAGCACAGTTCTTTTGTTCTGAGCAAGCTCACTGTTCTAGCCCTATAGGAAACACAGTAGAGTAGAAGAGTGCTCTTTTCTCAAAAGCAGAGTGTGTTTCTTGTAAGGCGAGCTAGCTTTTGTTTCCCAGTCCTAAATGGAGTTGAATCACATGCAGTTTCTGGTCCTAAGAGCAAGAGTTTTTTCTGGTAATAAGAGTCACTATTGCGCTCCCATTGTCATACACAGGGCAAATAGCACTGGCCTCTGTTCTCAGCATGTACAGTGTATTGGACTGAAGAGGATCTACTGTTCTTGTCAGTTTCCTAAGCAGAATTGAACTAGATATGGCCCGTGTGTGTAGGAAGCACAGTTCTTTTGTTCTGAGCAAGCTCACATTTCGAACCCCTTAGGAAACACAGTAGAGTAGAAGAGTGCATTTTTCTCAAAAGCAGAGTGTGTTTCTTGTAAGGCGAGATAGCGTTTGTTTCCCAGTCCTAAATGGAGTTGAAATACACATGCAGTTTCTGGTCCTACGAGCAAGAGTTGTTTTCTGGTAAGAATAGTCACTATTGTGCTCCCATTGCCATACACAGTGCAAATAGCACTGGCGTCTGTACCCAGCATGTACAGCGTATTCGACTGAAGAGGATCTACTGTTGTTTTCAGTTTCCTAAGCAGAGTTGAACTAGATATGGCCTGTGTGTGTAGGAAGCACAGTTCTTTTGTTCTGAGCAAGCTCACTGTTCGGACCCCATAGGAAACACAGTAGAGTAGAAGAGTGCTCTTTTCTCAAAAGCAGAGTGTGTTTCTTGTAAGGAGAGCTAGCGTTTGTTTCCCAGTCTTAAATCGAGTTGAATCACATGCAGTTTCCCTTCCTACGAGCAAGAGTTGGTTTCTGGTAAGGAAAGTCACTGTTGCGCTCCCATTGCCGTACACAGTGCAAATAGCACTCTCGTCTGTTCCCAGCAAGTACAGTGTATTGGACTGAAGAGGAGCTACTGTTCTTGTCAGTTTCCTAAGCGGAATTGAACTAGATATGGCCCGTGTGTGTAGGAAGCACTGTTCTTTTTTTATGAGCAAGCTCACTGTTCGGACCCCATAGGAAACACAGTAGAGTAGAAGAGTGCTCTTTTCTCAAAAGCAGAGTGTGTTTAGTGTAAGGCGACCTAGCGTTTGCTTCCCAGTCCTAAATGGAGTTGAATCACATGCAGTTTCTGGTCCTAAGAGCAAGAGTTGTTTTCTGGTAAGAAGAGTCACTATTGCGCTCCCATTGCCATACACAGTGCAAATAGCACTCGCGTTTGCTCTCAGCCAATACAGTGTATTGGATTGAAGAGGAGCTACTGTTCTTGTCAGTTTCCTAAGCAGAGTTGAACTAGATATGGCCCGTGTGTGTAGGAAGCACATTTCTTTTGTTCTGAGCAAGCTCACTGTTCGGACCCCAAAGGAAACACAGTAGAGTAGAAGAGTGCTCTTTTCTCAAAAGCAGAGTGTGTTTCTTGTAAGGCGACCTAGCGTTTTTTTCGCAGTCCTAAATGGAGTTGAATCCCATGCAGTTTCTGGTCCTATGAGCAAGAGTTGTTTTCTGGTAAGAAGAGTCACTATTGTGCTCCCATTGCCATACACAGTACAAATAGCACTGGCGTCTGTACCCAGCATGTACAGTGTATTGTACTGAAGAGGATCTACTGTTCTTGTCAGGTTCCTAAGCAGAGTTGAACTAGATATGGCCGATGTGTGTAGGAAGCACAGTTCTTTTGTACTCAGCAAGCTCACTGTTCTGGCCCTATAGGAAACACAGTAGAGTAGAAGTGTGACCTTTTCTCAAATCAGAGCGTTTTTCTTGTAAGGCTAGCTAGCGTTTGTTTCCCAGTCCTAAGTGGAGTTTAATAACATGCAGTTTTTGGTCCTATGAGCAAGAGTTGTTTTTTGGTAAGAAGAGTCACTATTGTGCTCCCATTGCTGTACACAGTGCAAATAGCACTCGCGTCTGTTCGCAGCAAGTACATTGTATTGGACTGAAGAGGAGCTACTGTTCTTGTCAGTTTCCTAAGCAGAGTTGAACAAGATATGGCCCGTGTGTGTAGGAAGCACAGTTCTTTTGTTCTCAGCAAGCTCAATGTTCTGGCACTATAGGAAACACAGTAGAGTAGAAGAGTGCTCTTTTCTCAAAAGCAGAGTGTGTTTTTTGTAAGGCTAGCTAGCGTTTGTTTCCCAGTCCTAAATGGAGTTGAATCCCATGCAGTTTCTGGTCCTACGAGCAAGAGTTGTTTTCTGCTAAGAAGAGTCACTATTATGCTTCCATTGTCATACACAGGGCAAATAGCACTGGCGTCTGTTCCCAGCATGTACAGTGTATTAGACTGAAGAGGATCTACTGTTCTTGTCAGGTTCCTAACCAGAGTTGAACTACATATGACCCGTGTGTGTAGGAAGCACAGTTCTTTTTTTCTGAGCAAGCTCTGTGTTTTGGCCCTACAGGAAACACAGTAGAATAAAAGAGTGCTCTTTTCTCAAAAGCACAGTGTGTTTCTTGTACGGCGAGCTAGTGTTTGTTTCTCATCCCTAAGTGGATTAAATCAAATGCAGTTTTAGGTCCTAAGAGCAAGAGTTGTTTTCTGGTAAGAAGAGTCACTATTGTGCATCCATTGCAGTACACAGTGGAAATAGCACTCGCGTCTGTTCCCAGCAAGTACAGTGTATTGGACTGAAGAGGAGCTACGCTTCATGTCATTTTCCTAAGCAGAGTTGAATTAGATATGGCGTGAGTGTGTAGGAAGCACAGTTCTTTTGTTCTCAGCAAGCTCACTGTTCGGACCCCATAGAAAACACAGTAGAGTAGAAGAGTGCTCTTTACACAAAAAGAAGACTGTGTTTCTTGTAAGGCGAGCTAGTGTTTGTTTCCCAGTCCTAAATGGAGTTGAATCACATGGAGTTTTTGGTCCTACGAGCAAGAGTTGTTTTTTGGTAAGGAAAGTCACTATTGCGCTCCATTTCCATACACAGTGCAAATAGCACTCGCGTCTGTTCGAAGCAAGTACAGTGTATTGGACTGAAGAGGAGCTACTGTTCTCGTCAGTTTCCAAAGCAGAGTTGAACTAGATATGGCCCGTGTGTGTAGGAAGCACAGTTCTTTTGTTCTGAGAAAGCTCACTGTTCTGGTCCTATAGAAAACACAGTAGAGTAGAAGAGTGCTCTTTTCTCAAAAGCAGAGTGTGTTTCTTGTAAGGCGAGCTTGCGTTTGTTTCCCAGTCCTAAATGGAGTTGAATCACTTGCAATTTTTGGTCCTATGAGCAAGAGTTGCTTTCTGGTAAGGAAAGTCACTATTGCGCTCCCATTGCCATACACAGTGCAAATAGCACTGGCATCTGTTGCCAGCAATTACAGTGTATTGGACTGAAGAGGAGCTACATCTCTTGTCAGTTTCCTCAGCAGAGATGAACTAGATATGGCCCGAGTGTAGGAAGCACAGTTCGTTTTTTCTGAGCAAGTTCTCTGTTTGGACCCCATAGGAAACACAGTAGAGTAGAGGAGTGCTCTTTTCTCAAAAGCAGAGTGTGTTTCTTGTAAGTCTAGCTAGTGTTTGTTTCCCAGTCCTAAATGGAGGTGAATCAAATGCAGTTTTTGGTCCTACGAGCAAGAGTTGTTTTCTGGTAAGAAGAGTCACTATTGTGCTCCCATTGCCATACACAGTAAAAATAGCACTCGTGTCTGTTCCCAGCAAGTACAGTGTATTGGACTGAAGAGGAGCTACTGTTCTTGTCAGTTTCCTAAGCAGAGTTGAACTAGATATGGCACGTGTGTGTAGGAAGCACAGTTCTTTTGTTCTGAGGAAGCTCACTGTTCTGGCCCTATAGGAAACACAGTAGTGTAGAAGAATGCTCTTTTCTCAAAAGCAGAAAGTGTTTCTTGTAAGGCGAGTTAGTGTTTGTTTCCCAGTTCTAAATGGAGTTGAATCACATGCAGTTTCTGGTCCTACGAGCAAGAGTTGTTTTCTGGTAAGAAGAGTTACTGTTGTGCTCCCATTGTCATTCACAGTGCAAATCGCACTGGCGTTTGTTGACAGCATGTACATTTATTGGACTGAAGAGGATCTACTGTACTTGTCAGTTTTCTAAGCCGAATTGAATGAAATATGGCCGTGTCTAGGAAGCACAGTTCTTTTGTTCTGAGCAAGCTCACTGTTCTTGCGCTATAGGAAACACAGTAGAGAAGAAGAGTGCTGTTTTCTCAAAAGCAGAGTGTGTTTCTTGTGAGGAGAGCTAGCGTTTGTTTCCACGTCCTAAATGGAGTTGAATCCCATGCAGTTTCTGGTCCTACACGCAAGAGTTGTTTTCTGGTAAGGAAAGTCACTATTGCGCTCCCATTGCCATACACAGTGCAAATAGCACTCGCATCTGTTCCCAGCAAGTACAGTGTATTGGACTGAAGAGGAGCTACTCTTCATGTCATTTTCCTAAGCAGAGTTGAATTAGATATGGCGTGAGTGTGTAGGAAGCACAGTTCTTTTGTTCTCAGCAAGCTCACTGTTCGGACCCCATAGAAAACACAGTAGAGTAGAAGAGTGCTCTTTACACAAAAAGAAGACTGTGTTTCTTGTAAGGCGAGCTAGTGTTTGTTTCCCAGTCCCAAATGGAGTTGAATCACATGCAGTTTCTGGTCCTAGGAGCAAGAGTTTTTTTCTGGTAAGAAAAGTCACTATTATGCTCCCATTGTCATACACAGGGCAAATAGCACTGGCGTCTGTTCCCAGCAGGTACAGTGTATTGGAATGAAGAGGAGCTACTCTTCTTGTCAGTTTCCTAAGCAGAGTTGAACTAGATATGGCCCGTGTGTGTAGGAAGCAGAGTTCTTTTGTTCTGAGCAAGCTCACTGTTCTGGCCCTATAGGAAACACAGTAGAGTAGAAGAGTGCTCTTTTCTCAAAAGCAGAGTGTGTTTCTTGTAAGGCAAGCTAGGGTTTGTTTCCCAGTCCTAAATGGAGTTGAATCAAATGCAGTTTTTGGTCTTACGAGCAAGAGATGTTTTCTGGTAAGAAGAGTCACTAATGCGCTCCCATTGCCATACACAGTGCAAATAGCACTCGCGTCTGTTACCAGCAATTACATGTATTGGACTGAAGAGGAGCTACTGTTCTTGTCAGTTTCCTATGCAGAATTGAACTAGATATGGCCCGTGTTTAGGAAGCACAGTTCTTTTGTTCTGAGCAAGCTCACTGTTCTGGCCCTACAGGAAACACAATAGAGTAGAAGAGTGCTCTTTTCTCAAAAGCAGATTGTGTTTCTTGTAAGGCGAGCTAGCGTTTGTTTCATAGTCCCTAAATCGAGTTGAATCACATGCAGTTTCTGGTCCTACGAGCAAGAGTTGTTTTTGGTAAGAAGAGTCACTATTGTGCTCCCTTTGTCATTCACAGTGCAAATAGCACTGGCGTCTGTTCCCAGCAAGTACAGTGCATTGGACTGAAGAGGATCTACTGTTCTTGTCAGTTTCCTAAGCAGAGTTGAACTAGATATGGCCCGTGAGTGTAGGAAGCATTGTTCTTTTGTTCTGAGCAAGCTCACTGTTCAGACCCTATAGGAAAAACAGTAGAGTAGAAGTGTGACCTTTTCTCAAGCAGAGCGTGTTTCTTGTAAGGCGAGCTAGCGTTTGTTTCCCAGTCCTAAGTGGAGTTGAATAACATGCAGTTTCTGGTCCTATGAGCAAGAGTTGTTTTCTGGTAAGAAGAGTCACTATTGTGCTCCCATTACTGTACACAGTGCAAATAGCACTCGCGTCTGTTCCCAGCAAGTACATTGTATTGGACTGAAGAGGATCTACTGTTCTCGTCAGTTTCCTAAGGAGAACTGAACTAGATATGGCCGTGTGTGTAGGAAGCACAGTTCTTTTGTACTCAGCAAGCTCACTGTTCTGGCCCTATAGGAAACACAGTAGAGTAGAAGGTGCTCTTTTCTCAAAAGCAGAGTGTGTTTCTTGTAAGGCGAGCTAGCGTTTGTTTCCCAGTCCTAAATGGAGTTGAATCACATGCAGTTTCTGGTCCTGTGAGCAAGAGTTGTTTTCTGGTAAGAAGAGTCACTATTGCGCTCCCATTGCCATACACAGTGCAAATAGCACTGGCGTCTGTACCCAGCATGTACAGTGTATTGGACTGAAGAGGTTCTACTGTTCTTGTCAGTTTCCTAAGCAGAATTGAACTAGATATGGCCCGTGTGTGTAGGAAGCACAGTTCTTTTGTTCTGAGCAAGCTCACATTTCGAACCCCATAGGAAAAACAGTAGAGTAGAAGAGTGCATTTTTCTCAAAAGCAGAGTGTGTTTCTTGAAAGGCGAGATAGCGTTTGTTTCCCAGTCCTAAATGGAGTTGAAATACACTTGCAGTTTCTGGGCTTCGAGCAAGAGTTGTTTTCTCATAAGAAGAGTCACTATTGCGCTCTCTTTGCCATACACAGTGCAAAAGGCCTCGCGTCTGTTCCCAGCAAGTACAGTGTATTGGACTGAAGAGGAGCTACTGTTCTTGTCAGTTTCCTAAGCAGAATTGAACTAGATATGGCCCGCTTGTGTAGGAAGCACAGTTCTTTTGTTCTGAGCAAGCTCACTGTTTAGACCCCATAGGAAACACAGTAGAGTAGAAGAGTGCTCTTTTCTCAAAAGCAGAGTGTGTTTCTTGTAAGGCGAGCTAGCGTTTGTTTCCCAGTCCTAAATGGAGTTGAATCACATGCAGTTTCTGGTCCTACGAGCAAAGGTTGTCTTCTGGTAAGAAGAGTCACTATTGCGGTCCCATTGCCATACACAGTGCAAATAGCACTGGCGTCTGTACTCAGCATGTACAGCGTATTGGACTGAAGAGGATCTACTGTTCTTTTCAGTTTCCTAAGCAGAGTTGAACTAGATATGGCCCGTATGTGTAGGAAGCACAGTTCTTTTGTACTCAGCAAGCTCACTGTTCTGGCCATATAGGTATCACAGTAGAGTAGAAGAGTGCTCTTTCCTCAAAAGCAGAGTGTGTTTCTTGTAAGGCGAGCTAGCATTTGTTTCCCAATCCTAAATGGAGTTGAATCACATGCAGTTTCTGGTTCTACAAGCAAGAGTTGTTTTCTGGTAAGAAGAGTCACTATTGCGCTCCCATTGCCATACACAGTACAAATAGCACTGGCGTCTGTACCCAGCATGTACAGTGTATCGGACTGAAGAGGATCTACTGTTCTTGTCAGGTTCCTAAGCAGAGTTGAACTAGATATGGCCCATGTGTGCAGGAAGCACAGTTCTTTTGTACTCAGCAAGCTCACTGTTCTGGCCCTATAGGAAACACAGTAGAGTAGAAGAGTGCTCTTTTCTCAAAAGCAGAGTGTGTTTCTTATAAGGCGAGCTAGCGTTTGTTTCCCAGTCCTAAATGGAGTTGAATCACATGCAGTTTCTGGTCCTACGAGCAAGAGTTGTTTTCTGGTAAGGAAAGACACTATTGCGCTCCCATTGCCAAACACAGTACAAATAGCACTCGCATCTCTTCCCAGCAAGTACAGTGTATTGGACTGATGAGGAGCTACTGTTCTTGTCAGTTTCCTAAGCAGAGTTGAACTAGATATGGCCCGTGTGTGTAGGAAGCACAGTTCTTTTGTTCTGAGCAAGCTCACTGTTCGGAACCCATAGGACACATAGTAGAGAAGAAGAGTGCTCTTTTCTCAAAAGCAGAGTGTGTTTCTTGTAAGGTGATCTAGCTTTTGTTTCCCAGTCCTAAATGAATTTGAATCACATGCAGTTTCTGTTCCTACGAGTAGAGTTATATTTTGGTAAGAAGAGTCACTATTGTGCTCCCATTGCCATATACAGTACAAATAACACTAGTGTCTGTTCCAATCAAGTACAGTGTATTGAACTGAAGAGGAGCTACTGTTCTTGTCAGTTTCCTAAGCAGAGTTGAATTAGATATGGCCCGTGAAAGGTAGGAAACACAGTTTTTTTGTTCTCAGCAAGCTCACTGTTCTGGCCCTATAGGAAAAACAGTAGAGTAGAAGAGTGCTCTTTCCTCAAAAGCAGAGTGTGTTTCTTGTAAGGCCAGCTAGCGTTTGTTTCCCAGTCCTAAATGGAGTTGAATTACATGCAGTTTCTGGTCCTATGAGCAAGAGTTTTTCCTGGTAAGGAAAGTAACTATTGTGCTCCCATTGCCATACACAGTGCAAATAGCACTCGCGTCTGTTCCCAGCAATTACAGTGTATTGGGCTGAAGAGGAACTACTGTTCTTGTCAGTTTCCTAAGCAGAGTTGAACTAGATATGACCCGTGTGTGTAGGAAGCACAGTTCTTTTGTTCTGAGCAAGTTCACTGTTTGGACCCCATAGAAAACACAGTAGAGTAGATGTGTGCACTATTCTCAAAAGCAGAGCGTGTTTCTTGTAAGGCAAGCTAGCGTTTGTTTCCCAGTCCTAAGTGGGTTGAATCAAATGCAGTTTCAGGTCCTAAGAGCAAGAGTTGTTTTCTGGTAAGAAGAGTCACTATTTTGCATCCATTGCAGAAAACAGTGCAAATAGCACTCGCGTCTGTTCCCAGCAAGTACAGTGTATTGGACTGAAGAGGAGCAACTGTTCTTGTCAGTTTCCTAAGCAGAGTTGAACTAGATATGGCCCGTGTGTAGGAAGCACAGCTCTTTTGTTCTGAGCAAGCTCATTCTTCGAACCCCATAGGAAACAATGTAGAGTAGAAGAGTGCTCTTTTCTCAAAAGGAGAGTGTGTTTCTTGTAAGGTGAGCTAGCATTTGTTTCCTAGTTCTAAATGGAGTTGAAATACACATGCAGTTTTTGGTCCTATGAGCAAGAGTTGTTTTCTGGTTAGAAGAGTCACTATTGCTCTCCCTTTGCCATACACAGGGCAAATAGCACTGGTGTCTGTTCCCAGCATGTACAGTGTATTGGACTGAAGAGGAGCTACTGTTCTTGTCAGGTTCCTAAGCAGAGTTGAACTAGATATGGCCCGTGAAGGGTAGGAAACACAGTTTTTTTGTTCTCAGCAAGCTCACTGTTCTGGCCCTATAGGAAACACAGTAGAGTAGAAGAGTGCTGTTTTCTCAAAAGCAGAGTGTGTTTCTTGTAAGGCGAGCTAGCGTTTGTTTCCAAGTACTAAATGGAGTTGAATCACATGCAGTTTCTGGTCCTACACGCAAGAGTTGTTTTCTGGTAAGGAAAGTCACTATTGCGCTCCCATTGCTATACACAGTGCAAATAGCACTGGCGTCTGTTCCCAGCAAGTACAGTGTATTGGACTGAAGAGGAGCTACTTCTCTTGTAGGTTTCCTAAGCAGAGTTGAACTAGATATGGCCCGGTGTAGGAAGGACAGTTCTTCTGTTCTGAGCAAGTTCTCTCTTTGGACCCCATAGAAAACACAGTAGAGAAGAAAGGTGCTCTTTTCTCAAAAGCAGAGTGTGTTTCTTGTAAGGCAATCTAGCGTTTTTTTCCCAGTCATAAATGGAGTTGAATCCCATGCAGTTTCTGGTCCTACAAGCAAGAGTTGTTTTCTGCTAAGAAGAGTCACTGTTGTGCTCCCATTGCCGTACACAGTGCAAATAGCACTGGCGTCTGTTCCCAGCAAGTACAGTGTATTGGCCTGAAGAGGAGCTACTGTTCTTGTCAGTTTCCTAAGCAGAGTTGAACTAGATATGGCCCATGTGTGTAGGAAGCACAGTTCTTTTGTTCTGAGCAAGCTCACTGTTCGGATCCCATAGGAAACACAGTAGAGTGTAAGAGTGCTTATTTCTCAAAAGCAGAGTGTGTTTCTTGTAAGGGGAGCTAGCGTTTGTTTTCCAGTCCTAAATTGAGTTGAATCACATGCAGTTTCTGGTCCTACGAGCAAGAGTTTTTTCTGGTAAGAAGAGTCACTATTGTGCTCCCATTGTCATACACAGGGCAAATAGCACTGGTTTCTCTTCCCAGCATGTACAGTGTATTGGACTGAAGAGGATCTACTGTTCTTGTCAGGTTCCTAAGCAGAGTTGAACTAGATATGGCCCCTGTGTGTAGGAAGCACAGTTCTTTTGTACTCAGCAAGCTCACTGTTCTGACCCTATAGGAAACACAGTAGAGTAGAAGAGTGCTCTTTCCTCAAAAGCAGAGTGTGTTTCTAGTAAGGCAAGCTAGCGTTTGTTTCCCAGTCCTAAATGGAGATGAATCACATGCAGTTTCAGGTGCTACGAGCAAGAGTTGTTTTCTGGTAAGAAGAGTCACTATTGCGCTCCCATTGCCATACACAGTACAAATAGCACTCGCGTCTGTTCCCAGCAAGTACAGTGTATTGGACTGAAGAGGAGCTACTGTTCTTGTCAGTTTCCTAAGCAGAGTTGAACTAGATATGGCCCGTGTGTGTAGGAAGCACAGTTCTTTTGTTCTGAGCAAGCTCACTTTTTGAACCCCATAGGAAACACAGTAGAGTAGAATTGTGCTCTTTTCTCAAAAGCAGAGTGTGTTTCTTGTAAGGCGAGCAAGCGTTTGTTTCCCAGTCCCAAATGGAGTTGAAATACACATGCAGTTTCTGGTCCTATGAGCTAGAGTTGTTTTCTGGTAAGAAGAGTCACTATTGCGCTCCCTTTACCATACACAGTGCAAATAGCACTCGCGTCTGTTCCCAGCAAGTACAGTGTATTGGACTGAAGAGGAGCTACTGTTCTTGTCAGTTTCCTAAGCAGAGTTTAACTAGATATGGACCGTGTGTGTAGGAAGCACAGTTCTTTTGTTCTGAGCAAGTTCACTGTTCTTGCCCTATAAGAAACACAGTAGAGTAGAAGAGTGCTCTTTTCTCAAAAGCAGAGTGTGTTTCTTGTACGGCGAGCTAGTGTTTGTTTCCCAGTCCTAACAGGAGTTGAATCAAATGCAGTTTTTGGTCCTAAGAGCAAGAGTTGTTTTCTGGTAAGAAGAGTCACTATTGCGCTCCCATTGCCATACAAAGTACAAATAGCATGCGCGTCTGTTTCCAGTAAGTACAGTGTATTGGACTGAAGAGGAGCTCCTGTTCTCATCAGTTTCCTAAGCAGAGTTGAACTAGATATGGACCATGTGTGTAGGAAGCACAGTTCTTTTGTTCTGAGCAAGCTCACAGTTCTCGCCCTGTAGGAAACACTGTAGAGCAGAAGAGTGTTCTATTCTCAAAAGCAGAGTGTGTTTCTTGTAAGGCGAGCTAGTGTTTGTTTCCCAGTCCTAAATTGAGTTGAATCACATGCAGTTACTGGTCCTATGAGCAAGAGTTTTTTCTGGTAAGAAGAGTCACTATTGTGCTCCCATTGTCATACACAGGCAAATAGCACTGGTTTCTCTTCCCAGCATGTACATTGTATTGGACTGAAGAGGATCTACTGTTCTTGTCAGGTTCCTAAGCAGAGTTGAACTAGATATGACCGGGTGTGTAGGAAGCACAGTTCTTTTGATCTGAGCAAGCACACTGTTTGGACCCCATAGGAAACACAGTAGAGTAGATGTGTGCCCTATTCTCAAAAGCAGAGTGTGTTTCTTGTAAGGCGAGCTAGCGTTTGTTTCACAATCCTAAATGGAGTTGAATCACATGCAGTTTCTGGTCTTATGAGCAAGAGTTGTTTTCTGGTAAGGAAAGTCACTATTGCGCTCCCATTGCCATACACAGTGCAAATAGCACTCGCGTCTGTTTCCAGCAAGTACAGTGTATTGGACTGAAGAGGAGCTACTGTTCTTGTCAGGTTCCTAAGCAGAGTTGAACTAGATATGGCCCGTGCGGGTAGGAAACACAGTTTTTTTGTTCTCAGCAAGCTCACTGTCCTGGCCCTATAGGAAACACAGTAGAGTAGAAGAGTGCTCTTTCCTCAAAAGCAGAGTGTGTTTCTTGTAAGGCGAGCTAGCGTTTGTTTCCCAGTCCTAAATGGAGTTGAATCACATGCAGTTTCTGGTCCTATGAGCAAGAGTTTTTTCTGGTAAGGAAAGTAACTATTGTGCTCCCATTGCCATACGCAGTGCAAATAGCACTCGCGTCTGATCCCAGCAATTACAGTGTATTGGGCTGAAGAGGAGCTACTGTTCTTGTCAGTTTCCTAAGCAGAGTTGAACTAGATATGACCCGTGTGTGTAGGAAGCACAGTTCTTTTTTCTGAGCAAGCTCACTGTTTGGAACCCATAGAAAACACAGTAGAGTAGATGTGTGCCCTATTCTCAAAAGCAGAGCGTGTTTCTGGTAAGGCAAGCTAGCGTTTGTTTCCCAGTCCTAAGTGGGTTGAATCAAATGCAGTTTCAGGTCCTAAGAGCAAGAGTTGTTTTCTGGTAACAAGTGTCACTATTTTGCATCCATTGCAGTACACAGTGCAAATAGCACTCGCGTCTGTTCCCAGCAAGTACAGTGTATTGGACTGAAGAGGAGCTACTGTTCTCTCAGTTTCCTAAGCAGAGTTCAACTAGATATGGCCCGTGTGTGTAGGAAGCACAGTTCTTTTGTTCTGAGCAAGCTCACTGTTCTGGCACTATAGGAAACACAGTAGAGTAGAAGAGTGCTGTTTTCTCAAAAGCAGAGTGTGTTTCTTGTAAGGCGAGCTAGTGTTTGTTTCCAAGTTCTAAATGGAGTTGAATCACATGCAGTTTTTGGTCCTACACGCAAGAGTTGTTTTCTGGTAAGGAAAGTCACTATTGCGCTCCCATTGCCATACACAGTGCATATAGCCCTCGCATCTGTTCCCAGCAAGTACAGTGTATTGGGCTGAAGAGGAGCTAATGTTCTTGTCATTTTCCTAAGAAGAGTTGAATTAGATATGGCGCGAGTGTGTAGGAAGCACCATTCTTTTGTTCTCAGCAAGCTCACAGTTCGGACCCCATAGAAATCACAGTAGAATTGAAGAGTGTACTTTACTCAAGAAGAAGAGTGTGTTTCTTGTAAGGCGAGCTAGCGTTTGTTTCCCAGTCCTAAATGGATTTGAATCACATGCAGTTTCTGGTCCTACAAGCAAGAGTTGTTTTCTGGTTAGAAGAGTCACTATTGCGCTCCCATTGTCATACACAGCGCAAATAGCACTGGCTTCTGTTCCCAGCATGTACAGTGTATTGGACTGAAGAGGATCTACTATTCTTGTCAGGTTCCTAGCAGTGTTGAGCTAGATATGGCCCATGTGTGTAGGAAGCAAAGTTGTTTTGTACTCAGCAAGCTCACTGTTCTGGCCCTATAGGAAACACAGTAGAGTAGAAGAGTGCTCTTTCCTCAAAAGCAGAGTGTGTTTCTTGTAAGGCGAGCTAGCGTTTGTTTCCCAGTCCTAAATGGAGTTGAATCACATGCAGTTTCACGTCCTACGAGCAAGAGTTGTTTTCTGGTAAGGAAAGTCACTATTGGGCTCCCATTGCCATGCACAGTGCAAATAGCACTCGCGTCTGTTCCCAGCAAGTACAGTGTATTGGACTGAAGAGGAGCTACTGTTCTTGTAAGTTTCCTAAGCAGAGTTGAACTAAATATGATCCGTGTGTGTAGGAAGAACAGTTCTTTTGTTCTGAGCAAGCTCACTGTTTGGACCCCATAGGAAACACAGTAGAGTAGATGTGGGCCCTATTCTCAAAAGCAGAGTGTGTTTCTTGTAAGGCGAGCTAGCGTTTGTTTCCCAATCCAAATGGAGTTGAATCACATGCATTTTCTGGTCCTACGGGCAAGAGTTGTTTTGTGGTAAGAAGAGTCACTATTGCGCTCCCATTGTCATACACAGGGCAAATGGCACTGGCGTCTGTTCCCAGTAAGCACAGTGTATTGGACTGAAGAGGATCTACTCTTCTTGTCAGTTTCCTACGGAGAATTGAACTAGATATGGCCCATGTGTGTAGGAAGCACAGTTCTTTTGTTCTGAGCAAGCTCACTGTTCTGGCCCTATAGGAAACACAGTAGAGTAGAAAAGGGCTCTTTTCTCAAAAGCAGACTATGTTTCTTCTAAGTAGAGCTAGTGTTTGTTTCCCAGTCCTAAATGTAGTTGAATCACATGCAGTTTCTGGTCCTACGAGCAAGAATTGTTTTGTGGTAAGAAGAGTCACTATTGCGCTCCCATTGCCATACACAATGCAAATAGCACTGGCGTCTGTTCCCAGCAAGTACAGTGTATTGGACTGAAGAGGAGCTACTGTTCTTGTCAGTTTCCTAAGCAGAATTGAACTAGATATGGCCCGTGTGTGTAGGAAGCACAGTTCTTTTGTTCTGAGCAAGCTCACTGTTCGAACCCCATAGGAAACACAGTAGAGTAGAAGAGTGCTCTTTTCTCAAAAGCAGACTGTGTTTCTTGTAAGGCGAGCTAGCATTTGTTTCCCAGTCCTAAATGGAGTTGAAATACACATGCAGTTTCTGGTCCTACGAGCAAGAGTTGTTTTCTGGTAACAAGAGTCAGTATTGCGCTCCCATTGCCATACACAGTACATATAGCACTCGCGTTTGTTTAACGCAAGTACAGTGTATTGGGCTGAAGAGGAGCTACTGTTCTTGTCAGTTTCCTAAGCAGAGTTGAACTAGATATGGCCATGTGTAGGAAGCACAGTTCTTTTGTTCTGACCAAGCTCATTGTTCGAACCGCATAGGAAACACAGTAGAGTAGAAGAGTGCTCTTTTCTCAAAAGCAGAGTGTGTTTCTTGTAAGGCGAGCTAGCATTTGTTTCCCAGTCCTAAATGGAGTTGAAATACACATGCAGTTTCTGGTCCTACGAGCAAGAGTTGTTTTCTGGTAAGAGGAGTCACTATTGCGCTCCCATTTTCATACACAATGCAAATAGCACTGGCGTCTGTTCCCAGCAAGTACAGTGTATTGGACTGAAGAGGATCTACTATTCTTGTCAGTTTCCTGAGCAGAATTGAACTAGATATGGCCATGTGTAGGAAGCACAGTTCTTTTGTTTTGAGCAAGCTCACTGTTCGAACACCATAGGAAACACAGTAGAGTAGAAGAGTGCTCTTTTCTCAAAAGCAAAGAGTGTTTCCTGTAAGGCGAGCTAGCATTTGTTTCCCAGTCCTAAATGGAGTTGAAATACACATGCAGTTTCTGGTCCTACGAGCAAGAGTTGTTTTCTGGTAAGAAGAGTCACTATTGCGCTCCCTTTGCCATACACAGTGCAAATAGCACTCGCGTCTGTTCCCAACAAGTACAGTGTATTGGACTGAAGAGGAGCTACTGTTCTTGTCAGTTTCCTAAGCAGAGTTGAACTAGATATGGCCCGTGTGTGTAGGAAGCACAGTTCTTTTGTTCTGAGCAAGCTCACTGTTCTGGCCCTCTAGGAAACACAGTAGAGTAGAAGAGTGCTCTTTTCTCAAAAGCAGAAAGTGTTTCTTGTAAGGCAAGCTAGTGTTTGTTTCCCAGTTCTAAATGGAGTAAATCACATGCAGTTTCTGGTCCTACGAGCAAGAGTTGATTTCTGGTAAGAAGAGTCACTATTGCGCTCCCATTGCCGTACACAGTGCAAATAGCCCTCGCGTCTGTTCCCGGCAAGTACAGTGTATTGGACTGAAGAGGAGCTACTGTTCTTGTGAGTTTCCTAAGCAGAGTTGAACTAGATATGGCCCGTGTGTGTAGGAAGCACAGTTCTTTTGTTCTCAGCAAGCTCACTGTTCGGACCCCATAGGAAACACAGTAGAGTAGAAGAGTGCTCTTTCCTCAAAAGCACAGTGTGTTTCTTGTAAGGCAAGCTAGCGTTTGTTTCCCAGTCCTAAATCGAGTTGAATCACATGCAGTTTCTGGTCCTACGAGCAAGAGTTGTTTTTGCTAAGAATAGTCACTATTGCGCTCCCTTTGTCATTCACAGTGCAAATAGCACTGGCGTCTCTTCCCAACAAGTACAGTGTATTGGACAGAAGAGGATCTACTGTTCTTGTCAGTTTCAAAGGAGAGTTGAACTAGGTATGGCCCGTGTGTGTAGGAAGCACGGTTCTTTTGTTCTGAGCAAGCTCACTGTTCAGACCCTATAGGAAACACAGTAGAGTAGAAGTGTGACCTTTTCTCAAATCAGAGCGTGTTTCTTGTAAGGCAAGCTAGCGTTTGTTTCCCAGTCCTAAGTGGAGTTGAATAACATGCAGTTTTTGGTCCTATGAGCAAGCGTTGTTTTTTGGTAAGAAGAGTCACTATTGTGCTCCCATTGCAGTACACAGTGCAAATAGCACTCGCATCTGTTCGCAGCAAGTACATTGTATTGGACTGAAGAGGAGCTACTGTTCTTGTCAGTTTCCTAAGCAGAGTTGAACAAGATATGGCCCGTGTGTGTAGGAAGCACAGTTCTTTTGTTCTCAGCAAGCTCAATGTTCTGGCACTATAGGAAACACAGTAGAGTAGAAGAGTGCTCTTTTCTCAAAAGCAGAGTGTGTTTTTTGTAAGGCTAGCTAGCGTTTGTTTCCCAGTCCTAAATGGAGTTGAATCCCATGCAGTTTCTGGTCCTACGAGCAAGAGTTGTTTTCTGCTAAGAAGAGTCACTATTATGCTTCCATTGTCATACACAGGGCAAATAGCACTGGCGTCTGTTCCCAGCATGTACAGTGTATTAGACTGAAGAGGTTCTACTGTTCTTGTCAGGTTCCTAACCAGAGTTGAACTAGATATGACCCGTGTGTGTAGGAAGCACAGTTCTTTTTTTCTGAGCAATTCTCTGTTTTGGCCCTACAGGAAACACAGTAGAATAAAAGAGTGCTCTTTTCTCAAAAGCACAGTGTGTTTCTTGTACGGCGAGCTAGTGTTTGTTTCTCATCCCTAAGTGGATTAAATCAAATGCAGTTTTAGGTCCTAAGAGCAAGAGTTGTTTTCTGGTAAGAAGAGTCACTATTGTGCATCCATTGCAGTACACAGTGGAAATAGCACTCGCGTCTGTTCCCAGCAAGTACAGTTTATTGGACTGAAGAGGATCTACTGTTCTCGTCAGTTTCCTAAGCAGAGTTGAACTAGATATGGCCCGTGTGTTTAGGAAGCACAGTTCTTTTGTTCTGAGCAAGCTCACTGTTCTGGTCCTATAGAAAACACAGTAGAGTAGAAGAGTGCTCTTTTCTCAAAAGCAGAGTGTGTTTCTTGTAAGGCGAGCTTGCGTTTGTTTCCCAGTCCTAAATGGAGTTGAATCACATGCAATTTTTGGTCCTACGAGCAAGAGTTGCTTTCTGGTAAGGAAAGTCACTATTGCGCTCCCATTGCCATACACAGTGCAAATAGCACTGGCATCTGTTGCCAGCAATTACAGTGTATTGGACTGAAGAGGAGCTACTTCTCTTGTCAGTTTCCTCAGCAGAGATGAACTAGATATGGCCCGAGTGTAGGAAGCACAGTTCGTTTTTTCTGAGCAAGTTCTCTGTTTGGACCCCATAGGAAACACAGTAGAGTAGAGGAGTGCTCTTTTCTCAAAAGCAGAGTGTGTTTCTTGTAAGTCTAGCTAGTGTTTGTTTCCCAGTCCTAAATGGAGGTGAATCAAATGCAGTTTTTGGTCCTACGAGCAAGAGTTGTTTTCTGGTAAGAAGAGTCACTATTGCGCTCCCATTGCCATACACAGTAAAAATAGCACTCGTGTCTGTTCCCAGCAAGTACAGTGTATTGGACTGAAGAGGAGCTACTGTTCTTGTCAGTTTCCTAAGCAGAGTTGAACTAGATATGGCACGTGTGTGTAGGAAGCACAGTTCTTTTGTTCTGAGGAAGCTCACTGTTCTGGCCCTATAGGAAACACAGTAGAGTAGAAGAATGCTCTTTTCTCAAACGCAGAAAGTGTTTCTTGTAAGGCGAGCTAGTGTTTGTTTCCCAGTTCTAAATGGAGTTGAATCACATGCAGTTTCTGGTATTACGAGCAAGAGTTGTTTTCTGGTAAGAAGAGTCACTATTGTGCTCCCATTGCCATTCACAGTGCAAATCGCACTGGCGTTTGTTCCCAGCATGTACAGTGTATTGGACTGAAGAGGATCTACTGTTCTTGTCAGTTTTCTAAGCCGAATTGAATGAAATATGGCCGTGTCTAGGAAGCACAGTTCTTTTGTTCTGAGCAAGCTCACTGTTCTGGCGCTATAGGAAACACAGTAGAGTAGAAGAGTGCTGTTTTCTCAAAAGCAGAGTGTGTTTCTTGTAAGGAGAGCTAGCGTTTGTTTCCCAGTCCTAAATGGAGTTGAATCCCATGCAGTTTCTGGTCCTACATGCAAGAGTTGTTTTCTGGTAAGGAAAGTCACTATTGCGCTCCCATTGCCATACACAGTGCAAATAGCACTCGCATCTGTTCCCAGCAAGTACAGTGTATTGGACTGAAAAGGAGCTACTCTTCATGTCATTTTCCTAAGCAGAGTTGAATTAGATATGGCGTGAGTGTGTAGGAAGCACAGTTCTTTTGTTCTCAGCAAGCTCACTGTTCGGACCCCATAGAAAACACAGTAGAGTAGAAGAGTGCTCTTTACTCAAAAAGAAGACTGTGTTTCTTGTAAGGCGAGCTAGTGTTTGTTTCCCAGTCCTAAATGGAGTTGAATCACATGGAGTTTTTGGTCCTACGAGCAAGAGTTGTTTTTTGGTAAGGAAAGTCACTATTGCGCTCCATTTCCATACACAGTGCAAATAGCACTCGCGTCTGTTCGAAGCAAGTACAGTGTATTGGACTGAAGAGGAGCTACTGTTCTCGTCAGTTTCCAAAGCAGAGTTGAACTAGATATGGCCCGTGTGTGTAGGAAGCACAGTTCTTTTGTTCTGAGAAAGCTCACTGTTCTGGCCCTATAGGAAACACAGTAGAGTAGAAGAGTGCTCTTTTCTAAACAACAGAGTGTGTTTCATGTCAGGCGAGCTAGCGTTTGTTTCCCAGTCCTAAATGGAGCTGAATCACATGCAGTTTCTGGTCCTAGGAGCAAGAGTTTTTTTCTGGTAAGAAAAGTCACTATTATGCTCCCATTGTCATACACAGGGCAAATAGCACTGGCGTCTGTTCCCAGCATGTACAGTGTATTGGAATGAAGAGGAGCTACTCTTCTTGTCAGTTTCCTAAGCAGAGTTGAACTAGATATGGCCCGTGTGTGTAGGAAGCAGAGTTCTTTTGTTCTGAGCAAGCTCACTGTTCTGGCCCTATAGGAAACACAGTAGAGTAGAAGAGTGCTCTTTTCTCAAAAGCAGAGTGTGTTTCTTGTAAGGCAAGCTAGGGTTTGTTTCCCAGTCCTAAATGGAGTTGAATCAATTGCAGTTTTTGGTCTTATGAGCAAGAGATGTTTTCTGGTAAGAAGAGTCACTAATGCGCTCCCATTGCCATACACAGTGCAAATAGCACTCGCATCTGTTACCAGCAATTACAGTGTATTGGACTGAAGAGGAGCTACTGTTCTTGTCAGTTTCCTATGCAGAATTGAACTAGATATGGCCCGTGTCTAGGAAGCACAGTTCTTTTGTTCTGAGCAAGCTCACTGTTCTGGCCCTACAGGAAACACAATAGAGTAGAAGAGTGCTCTTTTCTCAAAAGCAGAGTGTGTTTCTTGTAAGGCGAGCTAGCGTTTGTTTCCCAGTCCTAAATCGAGTTGAATCACATGCAGTTTCTGGTCCTACGAGCAAGAGTTGTTTTTGGTAAGAAGAGTCACTATTGTGCTCCCTTTGTCATTCACAGTGCAAATAGTACTGGCGTCTGTTCCCAGCAAGTACAGTGCATTGGACTGAAGAGGATCTACTGTTCTTGTCAGTTTCCTAAGCAGAGTTGAACTAGATATGGCCCGTGAGTGTAGGAAGCATTGTTCTTTTGTTCTGAGCAAGCTCACTGTTCAGACCCTATAGGAAAAACAGTAGAGTAGAAGTGTGACCTTTTCTCAAAGCAGAGCGTGTTTCCTGTAAGGCGAGCTAGCGTTTGTTTCCCAGTCCTAAGTGGAGTTGAATAACATGCAGTTTCTGGTCCTATGAGCAAGAGTTGTTTTCTGGTAAGAAGAGTCACTATTGTGCTCCCATTACTGTACACAGTGCAAATAGCACTCGCGTCTGTTCCCAGCAAGTACATTGTATTGGACTGAAGAGGATCTACTGTTCTCGTCACTTTCCTATGCAGAGTTGAACTAGATATGGCCCGTGTGTGTAGGAAGCACAGTTCTTTGGTTCTGAGCAAGCTCACTGTTCTGGTCCTATAGGAAACACAGTAGAGTAGAAGAGTGCTCTTTTCTCAAAAGCAGAGTATGTTTCTTGTAAGACGAGCTTGCGTTTGTTTCCCAGTCCTAAATGGAGTTGAATCACATGCAGTTTCTGTTCCTATGAGCAAGAGTTGTTTTGTGGTATGAAGAGTCACAATTGCGCTCCCATTGTCATACACAGTGCAAATAGCATTCGCGTCTGTTCCCAGCAAGTACAGTGTATTGGACTGAAGAGGAGCTACTGTTCTTGTCAGTTTCCTAAGGAGAATTGAACTAGATATGGCCGTGTGTGTAGGAAGCACAGTTCTTTTGTTCTGAGCAAGCTCACTGTTCTGGCGCTAAAGGTAACACAGTAGAGTAGAAGAGTGCTCCTTCCTCAAAAGCAGAGTGTGTTACTTGTAAGGTGAGCTAGCATTTGTTTCCCAGTAATAAATGGAGTTGAATCACATGCAGTTTTTGGTCCTACGATCAAGAGTTGCTTTATGGTAAGGAAAGTCACTATTGTGCTCCCATTGCCATACACAGTGCAAATATCACTGGCATCTGTTGCCAGCAAGTACAGTGTATTGGACTGAAGAGGAGCTACTTCTCTTGTCAGTTTCCTCAGCAGAGTTGAACTAGATATGGCCCGGGTGTAGTAAGCACAGTTCTTTTGTTCTGAGCAAGTTCTCTGTTTGGACACCATAGGAAAAACAGTAGAGTAGAAGAGTGCTCTTTTCTCAAAAGCAGAGTGTGTTTTTTGTAAGGCGAGCTAGCGTTTGTTTCCCAGTCCTAAATGGAGTTGAAATACACATGCAGTTTCTGGTCCTAAGAGCGAGACTTGTTTTCTGGTAAGAAGAGTCCATTTTGGGCTCCCTTTGCCATACACAGTGCAAATAGCACTCGCGTCTGTTCCCAGCAAGTACAGTGTATTGGATGAAGAGAGGCTACTGTTCTTGTCAGTTTCGTAAGCAGAATTGAACTAGATATGGCCCGTGTGTGTAGGAAGCACAGTTCTTTTGTTCTCAGCAAGTTCACTGTTCGGACTCCATAGGAAACACAGTAGAGTAGATGTGTGCCCTATTCTCAAAAGCAGAGTCTTTTTCTTGTAAGGCGAACTAGCGTTTGTTTCCCAGTCCTAAGTGGATTGAATCAAATGCAGTTTCTGGTCCTAAGAGCAAGAGTTGTTTCCTGGTAAGAAGATTCACTATTGTGCACTTATTGCCATACACAGTGCAAATAGCATTCGCGTCTGTTCCCATCAAGTACAGTGTATTGGATTGAAGAGGAGCTACTGTTCTTGTCAGTTTCCTAAGCAGAGTTGAACTAGATATGGCCCGTGTGTGTAGGAAGCACAGTTCTTTTGTTCTGAGCAAGCTCACTCTTCTGGCCCTACAGGAAACACAGTCGAGTAGAAGAGTGCTCTTTTCTCAAAAGTAGAGTGTGTTTCTTGTAAGGCGAGCTAGCGTTAGTTTCCGAGTCCAAAATGGAGTTGAATCACATGCAGTTTCTGGTCCTACGAGCAAGAGTTGTTTTTGGTAAGAAGAGTCACTATTGTGCTCCCTTTGTCATTCACAGTGCAAACACCACTGGCGTCTGTTCCCAGCAAGTACAGTGTATTGGACTGAAGAGGATCTACTGTTCTTGTCAGTTTCCTAAGCAGAGTTGAACTAGATATGGCTCGTGTGTGTAGGAAGCACAGTTCTTTTGTTCTGAGCAAGCTCAGTGTTCTGGCCATAGAGGAAACACTGTAGAGTAGAAGAGTGCTCTTTTCTCAAAAGCAGAGTGTGTTTCTTGTAAGGTGAGCTAGCGTTTGTTTCCCAGACCTTAATGGAGTTGAAATACACATGCAGTTTCTGGTCCTAGGAGCGAGACTTGTTTTCTGGTAAGAAGAGTCCATTTTGCACTCCCTTTGCCATACACAGTGCAAATAGCACTCGCGTCTGTTCCCAGCAAGTACAGTGTATTGGACTGAAGAGAGGCTACTCTTCTTGTCAGTTTCCTAAGCAGAGTTGAACTAGATATGGCCCGTGTGTGTGAAGCACAGTTCTTTTGTTCTGAGCAAGCTCACTGTTTTGGCCCTATAGGAAACACAGTAGAGTAGAAGAGTGCTCTTTTCTCAAAAGCAGAGTGTGTTTCTTGTAAGGCAAGCTAGCGTTTGTTTCCCAGTCCTAAATGGAGTTGAATCACATGCAGTTTCTGGTCCTACGAGCAAGAGTTGTTTTCTGGATAGAAGAGTCACTAATGTGCTACCATTGCCATACTCAGTGCAAATAGCACTCACGTCTGTTCCCAGCAAGTACAGTGTATTGGACAGAAGAGGAGCTACTGTTCTTGTCAGTTTCCTAAGCAGAGTTGAACTAGATATGGCCCGTGTGTGTGAAGCACAGTTCTTTTGTTCTGAGCAAGCTCACTGTTTTGGCCCTATAGGAAACACAGTAGAGTAGAAGAGTGCTCTTTTCTCAAAAGCAGAGTGTGTTTCTTGTAAGGCAAGCTAGCGTTTGTTTCCCAGTCCTAAATGGAGTTGAATCACATGCAGTTTCTGGTCCTACAAGCAAGAGTTGTTTTCTGGTAAGGAAAGTCACTATTGTGCTCCCATTGCCATACACAGTGCAAATAACACTCGCGTCTGTTCCCAGCAAGTACAGTGTATTGGTCTGAAGAGGAGCTACTGTTCTTGTCAGTTTCCTAAGCAGAGTTGAACTAGATATGGCTCGTGTGTGTAGGAAGCACAGTTCTTTTGTACTCAGTAAGCTCACTGTTCTGGCCCTATAGGAAACACAGTAGAGTAGAAGAGTGCCCTTTCCTCAAAAGCAGAGTGTGATTCTTTTAAGGCGAGCTAGCGTTTGTTTCCCAGTCCTAAATGGAGTTGAATCACATGCACTTTCAGGTCCTACGAGCAAGAGTTGTTTTCTGGTAAGGAAAGTCACTATTGCGCTCAGATTGCCATTCACAGTGCAAATAGCACTCGCGTCTGTTCCCAGCAAGTACAGTGTATTGGACTGAAGAGGAGCTACTGTTCTCGTCAGTTTCCTAAGCAGAGTTGAACTAGATATGGCCCATGTCTAGGAAGCACAGTTCTTTTGTTCTGAGCAAGCTCAATGTTCTGGCTCTATAGGAAACACAGTAGAGTAGAGGAATGCTCTTTTCTCATAAGCAGAGTGTGTTTCTTGTAAGGCTAGCTAGCGTTTGTTTCCCAGTCCTAAATGGAGGTGAATCAAATGCAGTTTTTGGTCCTACGAGCAAGAGTTGTTTTCTGGAAAGAAGAGTCACTATTGCGTTCCCATTGCCATACACAGTAAAAATAGCACTCGCGTCTGTTCCCAACAAGTACAGTGTATTGGACTGAAGAGGAGATACTGTTCTTGTCAGTTTCCTAAGGAGAGTTGAACTAGATATGGCCCGTGTGTGTAGGAAGCACAGTTCTTTTGTTCTGAGCAAGCTCACTGTTCGAACCCCTTAGGAAATACAGTAGAGTAGAAGAATGCTCTTTTCTCAAAAGCAGAGTGTGTTTCTTGTAAGGTGAGCTAGCGTTTGTTTCCCAGTACTAAATGGAGTTGAATCCCATGCAGTTTCTGGTCCTACTAGCAAGAGTTGTTTTCTGGTAAAAAGAGTCACTATTGCGCTCCCATTGTCATACACAGGGCAAATAGCACTGGCGTCTGTTACCAGCATGTACAGTGTATTGGACTGAAGAGGAGCTACTGTTCTTGTCAGGTTCCTAAGCAGAGTTGAACTAGATATGGCCCGTGTGTGTAGGAAGCACAGTTCTTTTGTTCTCAGCAAGCTCACTGTTCGGACCCCATAGGAAACACAGTAGATTAGATGTGTGCCCTATTCTCAAAAGCAGAGCATGTTTCTTGTAAGGCGAGCTAGCGTTTGTTTCCCAGTCCTAAGTGGATTGAATCAAATGCAGTTTCTGGTCCTAAGAGCAAGAGTTGTTTTCTGGTAAGAAGATTCACTATTGTGCACTTATTGATGTGCACAGTGCAAATAGGACTCGCGTCTGTTCCCAGCAAGTACAGTGTATTGGACTGAAGAGGAGCTACTGTTCTTGTCAGTTTCATAAGCAGAGTTGAACTAGATATGGCCCGTGTGTGTAGGAAGCACAGTTCTCTTGTTCTGAGCAAGCTCACTCTTCTGGCCCTATAGGAAACACAGTAGAGTAGAAGAGTGCTCTTTTCTCAAAAGCAGAGTGTGTTTCTTGTAAGGTGAGCTAGCATTTATTTTCCAGTTCTAAATGGAGTTGAATCACATGAAGTTTTTGGTCCTATGAGCAAGAGTTGTTTTCTGGTAAGGAATGTCACTATTGTGCTCCCATTGCCAAAGACAGTACAAATATCACTTGCGTTTGTTTAACCTAAGTACAGTGTATTGGTCTGAAGAGGAGCTACTGTTCTTGTCAGTTTCCTAAGCAGAGTTGAACTAGATATGGCCCGTGTGTGTAGTAAGCACAGTCCTTTTGTTCTGAGCAAACTCACTGTTTGAACCCCATAGGAAACACAGTAGAGTAGAAGAGTGCTTTTTTCTCAAAAGCAGAGTGTGTTTCTTGTAAGGCGAGCTAGCATTTGTTTCCCAGTCCTAAATGGATTTGAAATACACATGCAGTTTCTGGTCTTACGAGCAAGAGTTGTTTTCTGGTAAGAAGAGTCACTATTGTGCTCCCTTTGCCATACACAATGCAAATAGCACTCGCGTCTGTTCACAACAATTACATTGTATTGGACTGAAGAGGAGCTACTGTTCTTGTCAGTTTCCTAAGCAGAATTGAACTAGATATGGCCCATGTGTGTAGGAAGCACAGTTCTTTTGTTCTGAGAAAGCTCACTGTTCTGACCCTATAGGAAACACTGTAGAGTAGAAGAGTGCTCTTTTCTCAAAAGCAGAGCGTGTTTCTTGTAAGGCGAGCTAGCGTTTGTTTCCTAGTCCTAAATAGAGTTGAATCACATGCAGTTTATGGTCCTATGAGCAAGAGTTGTTTTCTGGTAAGAAGAGTCACTATTGTGCTCCCATTGTCATTCAAAGTGTAAATAGCCCTGGCGTCTGTTCCCAGCATGCACAGTGTATTGGACTGAAGAGGATCTACTGTTCTGGTCAGTTTCCTAAGCAGAGTTGAACTAGATATGGCCGGTGTGTGTAGGAAGCACGGTTCTTTTGTTCTGAGCAAGCTCACTGTTAGGACCCCATAGGAAACACAGTAGAGTAGAAGTGTGCCCTTTTCTCAAAGAAGATCGTGTTTCTTGTAAGGCGAGCTAGCGTTTGATTCCCAGTCCTAAGTGGAGTTGAATCACATGCAGTTTCTGGTCCTAAGAGCAAGAGTTGTTTTCTGATAAGAAGAGTCACTATTGCGCTCCCTTCTCCATACACAGTACAAATAGCACTCGCGTCTGTTCCCAGCAAGTAGATTGTATTGGACTGAACAAAGGATACTGTTCTTGTCAGTTTCCTAAGCAGAGTTGAACTAGATATGGCCCGTGTGTGTAGGAAGCACAGTTCTTTTGTTCTGAGCAAGCTCACTGTTCGGACACCATAGGAAACACAGTAGAGTAGAATATTGCTCTTTCCTCAAAAGCAGATTTTGTTTCTTGTAAGGCGAGCTAGCGTTTGTTTCCCAGTCCTAAATGGACTAGAATCACATGCAGTTTTTGGTCTTACATGCAAGAGTTGCTTTCAAGTAGGGAAAGACACTATTGCGCTCCCATTGCCATACACAGTGCAAATAGCACTCGCATCTGTTCCCAGCAAGTACAGTGTATTGGACTGAAGAGGAGATACTTCTCTTGTCAGTTTCCTAAGCAGAGTTGAACTAGATATGGCCCGGATGTAGGAAGCACAGTTCTTATGTTCTGAGCAAGCTCTCTGTTCTGACCCCATATGAAACACAGTAGAGTAGAAGAGTGCTCTTTTCTCAAAAGCAGAGTGTGTTTCTTGTAAGGCGAGCTAGCGTTTGTTTCCCAGTCCTAAATGGAGTTGAACCCCATGCAGTTTCTGGTCCTACGAGCAAGAGTTGTTTTCTGGTAAGAAGAGTCACTATTGTGCTCCCATTGCTGTACACAGTGCAAATAGCACTCGCGTCTGTTGCCAGCAAATACAGTGTATTGGACTGAAGAGGAGCTACTGTTCTTGTCAGTTTCCTAAGCAGAGTTGAACTAGATATGGCCCGTGTGTGTAGGAAGCACAGTTCTTTTGTTCTGAGCAAGCTCACTCTTCAAACCACATAGGAAACACAGTAGAGTAGAAGAGTGGTCTTTTCTGAAAAGCATAGTGTGTTTCTTGTAAGGCGACCTAGCGTTTTTTTCCCAGTTTTAAATGGAGTTCAAATACACATGCAGTTTCTGGTACTACAAGAAAGAGTTGTTTCTGGTTAGAAGAGTCACTATTGCGCTCCGTTTGCCATACACAGTGCAAATAGCCCTGGCGTCTGTTCCGAGCAAGTACAGTGTATTGGACTGAAGAGGAGCTACTGTTCTTGTCAGTTTTCTAAGCAGAGTTGAACTAGATATGGCCCGTGTGTAGGAAGCACAGTTTTTTTGTTCTGAGCAAGCTCTCTGTTCGGACCCCATAGGAAACACAGTAGAGTAGAAGAGTGCTCTTTTCTCAAAAGCAGAGTGTGTTTCTTGTAAGGCGAGCTAGCGTTTGTTTCCCAGTCCTAAATGGAGTTGAATCCCATGCAGTTTCTGGTCCTACGAGCAAGAGTTGTTTTCTGGGATGAAGAGTAACTATTGCGCTCCCATTGTCATACACAGTGCAAATAGCACTGGCGTCTGTTCCCAGCAAGTACAGTGTATTGGACTGAAGAGGATCTACTGTTCTTGTCAGTTTCCTAAACAGAATTGAACTAGATATGACCCGTGTGTGTAGGAAGCACAGTTCAATTGTTCTGAGCAAACTCACTGTTCTGGCGCTATAGGAAACACAGTAGAGTAGAAGAGTGCTCTTTCCTCAAAAGCAGAGTGTGTTTCTTGTAAGGCAAGCTAGCGTTTGTTTCCCAGTCCTAAATGGAGTTGAATCACATGCAGTTTCTGGTCCTACGAGCAAGAGTTGTTTTCTGGTAAGAAGAGTCACTATTGTGCTCCCATTGCCATACACAGTGCAAATAGCACTCGTGTCTGTTCCCAGCAAGTACAGTGTATTGGACTGAAGAGGAGCTACTGTTCTTGTCAGTTTCCTAAGCAGAGTTGAGCTAGATATGACCCGTGTGTGCAGGAAGCACAGTTCTTTTGTTCTGAGCAACCTCACTGTTTGGACCCCATAGGAAACACAGTAAAGTAGATGTGTGCCTTATTATCAAAAGCAGAGCGTGTTTCTTGTAAGGCGAGCCAGCGTTTGTTTCACAGTCCTAAATGGAGTTGAATCACATGCAGTTTCTGGTCCTACGAGCAAGAGTTTTTTTTTGGTAATAAGAGTCACTATTGCGCTCCCATTGTCATACACAGGGCAAATAGCACTGGCGTCTGTTCCCACCATGTACAGTGTATTGGACTGAATAGGATCTACTGTTCTTGTCAGGATCCTAAGCAGAGTTGAAGTAGATATGGCCCATGTGTGTAGGAAGCACAGTTCTTTTGTAGTCAGCAAGCTCACTGTTCTGGCCCTATAGGGAACACAGTAGAGTAGAAGAGTGCTCTTTCCACAAAAGCAGAGTGTGTTGCTTGTAAGTCGAGCTAGCGTTTGTTTCCCAGTCCTGAATGTAGTTGAATCACATGCCGTTTCTGGTCCTACGAGCAAGAATTGTTTTCTGGTAAGAAGAGTCACTATTGCGCTCCCATTGTCATACACAGTGCAAATAGCACTGGCGTCTGTCCCAGCAAGTACAGTGTATTGGACTGAAGAGGATCTACTGTTCTTGTCAGTTTCCTAAGCAGAATTTAACTAGATATGACCCGTGTGTGTAGGAAGCACAGTTCTTTTGTTCTGAGCAAGCTCACTGTTCTGGCGCTATAGGAAACACAGTAGAGTAGAAGAGCGCTGTTTTCTCAAAAGCAGATCGTGTTTCTTGTAATGCGAGCTAGCATTTGTTTCCAAGTTCTAAACGGAGTTGAATCACATGCAGTTTTTGGTCCTACAAGCAAGAGTTGTTTTCTGGTAAGAAGAGTAACTGTTGCGCTCCCATTGCTGTACACAGTGCAAATAGCACTCGCATATGTGCCCATCAATTGCAGTGTATTGGACTGAAGAGGAGCTACTATTCTCATCAGTTTCCTAAGCAGAGTTGAACTAGATATGGCCCGTGTGTGTAGGAAGCACAGTTCTTTTCTTCTGAGCAAGCTCACTGTTCTGGCCCTATAGGAAACACAGTAGAGCAGAATAGTGCTCTTTTCTCAAAAGCAGAGTGTGTTTCTTGTAAGGCAAACTAGCGTTTGTTTCCCAGTCCTAAATGGAGTTGAATCACATGCAGTTTCTGGTCCTACAAGCAAGAGTTGTTTTCTGGTAAGGAAAGTCACTATTGTGCTCCCATTGCCATACACAGTGCAAATAACACTCGCGTCTGTTCCCAGCAAGTACAGTGTATTGGTCTGAAGAGGAGCTACTGTTCTTGTCAGTTTCCTAAGCAGAGTTGAACTAGATATGGCTCGTGTGTGTAGGAAGCACAGTTCTTTTGTACTCAGTAAGCTCACTGTTCTGGCCCTATAGGAAACACAGTAGAGTAGAAGAGTGCTCTTTCCTCAAAAGCAGAGTGTGATTCTTGTAAGGCGAGCTAGCGTTTGTTTCCCAGTCCTAAATGGAGTTGAATCACATGCAGTTTCAGGTCCTACGAGCAAGAGTTGTTTTCTGGTAAGGAAAGTCACTATTGCGCTCAGATTGCCATTCACAGTGCAAATAGCACTCGCGTCTGTTCCCAGCAAGTACAGTGTATTGGACTGAAGAGGAGCTACTGTTCTCGTCAGTTTCCTAAGCAGAGTTGAACTAGATATGGCCCACGTGTGTAGGAAGCACAGTTCTTTTGTTCTGAGCAAGCTCACTGTTCTGGCTCTATAGGAAACACAGTAGAGTAGAGGAGTGCTCTTTTCTCATAAGCAGAGTGTGTTTCTTGTAAGGCTAGCTAGCGTTTGTTTCCCAGTCCTAAATGGAGGTGAATCAAATGCAGTTTTTGGTCCTACGAGCAAGAGTTGTTTTCTGGTAAGAAGAGTCACTATTGCGCTCCCTTTGCCATACACAGTAAAAATAGCACTCGCGTCTGTTCCCAACAAGTACAGTGTATTGGACTGAGGAGATACTGTTCTTGTCAGTTTCCTAAGGAGAGTTTAACTAGATATGGCCCGTGTGTGTAGGAAGCACAGTTCTTTTGTTCTGAGCAAGCTCACTGTTCGAACCCCTTAGGAAATACAGTAGAGTAGAAGAATGCTCTTTTCTCAAAAGCAGAGTGTGTTTCTTGTAAGGTGAGCTAGCGTTTGTTTCCCAGTACTAAATGGAGTTGAATCCCATGCAGTTTCTGGTCCTACGAGCAAGAGCTGTTTTCTGGTAAGAAGAGTCACTATTGCGCTCTCAATGTCATACACAGGGCAAATAGCATTGGCGTCGGTTCCCAGCATGTACAGTGTATTGGACTGAAGAGGATATACTGTTCTTGTCAGGTTCCTAAGCAGAATTAAACTAGATATGGCCGTGTGTGTAGGAAGCACAGTTCTTTTGTTCTGAGCAAGATCACTGTTCGGACCCCATAGGAAACACAGTAGAGTAGAAGAGTGCCCTTTTCACAAAAGCAGAGTGTGTTTCTTGAAAGGCGAGCTAGTGTTTGTTTCCCAGTCCTAAATGGAGTTGAATCACATGCAGTTTCTGGTCCTACTAGCAAGAGTTGTTTTCTGGTAAAAAGAGTCACTATTGCGCTCCCATTGTCATACACAGGGCAAATAGCACTGGCGTCTGTTACCAGCATGTACAGTGTATTGGACTGAAGAGGATCTACTGTTCTTGTCAGGTTCCTAAGCAGAGTTGAACTAGATATGGCCCGTGTGTGTAGGAAGCACAGTTCTTTTGTTCTCAGCAAGCTCACTGTTCGGACCCCATAGGAAACACAGTAGATTAGATGTGTGCCCTATTCTCAAAAGCAGAGCATGTTTCTTGTAAGGCGAGCTAGCGTTTGTTTCCCAGTCCTAAGTGGATTGAATCAAATGCAGTTTCTGGTCCTAAGAGCAAGAGTTGTTTTCTGGTAAGAAGATTCACTATTGTGCACTTATTGATGTACACAGTGCAAATAGGACTCGCGTCTGTTCCCAGCAAGTACAGTGTATTGGACTGAAGAGGAGCTACTGTTCTTGTCAGTTTCATAAGCAGAGTTGAACTAGATATGGCCCGTGTGTGTAGGAAGCACAGTTCTCTTGTTCTGAGCAAGCTCACTCTTCTGGCCCTATAGGAAACACAGTAGAGTAGAAGAGTGCTCTTTTCTCAAAAGCAGAGTGTGTTTCTTGTAAGGTGAGCTAGCATTTATTTCCCAGTTCTAAATGGAGTTGAATCACATGAAGTTTTTGGTCCTATGAGCAAGAGTTGTTTTCTGGTAAGGAATGTCACTATTGTGCTCCCATTGCCAAAGACAGTACAAATATCACTCGCGTTTGTTTAACGCAAGTACAGTGTATTGGTCTGAAGAGGAGCTACTGTTCTTGTCAGTTTCCTAAGCAGAGTTGAACTAGATATGGCCCGTGTGTGTAGTAAGCACAGTCCTTTTGTTCTTAGCAAACTCACTGTTTGAACCCCATAGGAAACACAGTAGAGTAGAAGAGTGCTTTTTTCTCAAAAGCAGAGTGTGTTTCTTGTAAGGCGAGCTAGCATTTGTTTCCCAGTCCTAAATGGATTTGAAATACACATGCAGTTTCTGGTCTTACGAGCAAGAGTTGTTTTCTGGTAAGAAGAGTCACTATTGTGCTCCCATTGCCAAAGACAGTACAAATATCACTTGCGTTTGTTTAACCTAAGTACAGTGTATTGGTCTGAAGAGGAGCTACTGTTCTTGTCAGTTTCCTAAGCAGAGTTGAACTAGATATGGCCCGTGTGTGTAGTAAGCACAGTCCTTTTGTTCTGAGCAAACTCACTGTTTGAACCCCATAGGAAACACAGTAGAGTAGAAGAGTGCTTTTTTCTCAAAAGCAGAGTGTGTTTCTTGTAAGGCGAGCTAGCATTTGTTTCCCAGTCCTAAATGGATTTGAAATACACATGCAGTTTCTGGTCTTACGAGCAAGAGTTGTTTTCTGGTAAGAAGAGTCACTATTGTGCTCCCTTTGCCATACACAATGCAAATAGCACTCGCGTCTGTTCACAACAATTACATTGTATTGGACTGAAGAGGAGCTACTGTTCTTGTCAGTTTCCTAAGCAGAATTGAACTAGATATGGCCCATGTGTGTAGGAAGCACAGTTCTTTTGTTCTGAGAAAGCTCACTGTTCTGACCCTATAGGAAACACTGTAGAGTAGAAGAGTGCTCTTTTCTCAAAAGCAGAGCGTGTTTCTTGTAAGGCGAGCTAGCATTTGTTTCCTAGTCCTAAATAGAGTTGAATCACATGCAGTTTATGGTCCTATGAGCAAGAGTTGTTTTCTGGTAAGAAGAGTCACTATTGTGCTCCCATTGTCATTCAAAGTGTAAATAGCCCTGGCGTCTGTTCCCAGCATGCACAGTGTATTGGACTGAAGAGGATCTACTGTTCTGGTCAGTTTCCTAAGCAGAGTTGAACTAGATATGGCCGGTGTGTGTAGAAAGCACGGTTCTTTTGTTCTGAGCAAGCTCACTGTTAGGACCCCATAGGAAACACAGTAGAGTAGAAGTGTGCCCTTTTCTCAAAGAAGATCGTGTTTCTTGTAAGGCGAGCTAGCGTTTGATTCCCAGTCCTAAGTGGAGTTGAATCACATGCAGTTTCTGGTCCTAAGAGCAAGAGTTGTTTTCTGATAAGAAGAGTCACTATTGCGCTCCCTTCTCCATACACAGTACAAATAGCACTCGCGTCTGTTCCCAGCAAGTAGATTGTATTGGACTGAACAAAGGATACTGTTCTTGTCAGTTTCCTAAGCAGAGTTGAACTAGATATGGCCCGTGTGTGTAGGAAGCACAGTTCTTTTGTTCTGAGCAAGCTCACTGTTCGGACACCATAGGAAACACAGTAGAGTAGAATAGTGCTCTTTCCTCAAAAGCAGATTTTGTTTCTTGTAAGGCGAGCTAGCGTTTGTTTCCCAGTCCTAAATGGACTAGAATCACATGCAGTTTTTGGTCTTACATGCAAGAGTTGCTTTCAAGTAGGGAAAGACACTATTGCGCTCCCATTGCCATACACAGTGCAAATAGCACTCGCATCTGTTCCCAGCAAGTACAGTGTATTGGACTGAAGAGGAGATACTTCTCTTGTCAGTTTCCTAAGCAGAGTTGAACTAGATATGGCCCGGATGTAGGAAGCACAGTTCTTATGTTCTGAGCAAGCTCTCTGTTCTGACCCCATATGAAACACAGTAGAGTAGAAGAGTGCTCTTTTCTCAAAAGCAGAGTGTGTTTCTTGTAAGGCGAGCTAGCGTTTGTTTCCCAGTCCTAAATGGAGTTGAACCCCATGCAGTTTCTGGTCCTACGAGCAAGAGTTGTTTTCTGGTAAGAAGAGTCACTATTGTGCTCCCATTGCTGTACACAGTGCAAATAGCACTCGCGTCTGTTGCCAGCAAATACAGTGTATTGGACTGAAGAGGAGCTACTGTTCTTGTCAGTTTCCTAAGCAGAGTTGAACTAGATATGGCCCGTGTGTGTAGGAAGCACAGTTCTTTTGTTCTGAGCAAGCTCACTCTTCAAACCACATAGGAAACACAGTAGAGTAGAAGAGTGGTCTTTTCTGAAAAGCATAGTGTGTTTCTTGTAAGGCGACCTAGCGTTTTTTTCCCAGTTTTAAATGGAGTTCAAATACACATGCAGTTTCTGGTACTACAAGAAAGAGTTGTTTCTGGTTAGAAGAGTCACTATTGCGCTCCGTTTGCCATACACAGTGCAAATAGCCCTGGCGTCTGTTCCGAGCAAGTACAGTGTATTGGACTGAAGAGGAGCTACTGTTCTTGTCAGTTTTCTAAGCAGAGTTGAACTAGATATGGCCCGTGTGTAGGAAGCACAGTTTTTTTGTTCTGAGCAAGCTCTCTGTTCGGACCCCATAGGAAACACAGTAGAGTAGAAGAGTGCTCTTTTCTCAAAAGCAGAGTGTGTTTCTTGTAAGGCGAGCTAGCGTTTGTTTCCCAGTCCTAAATGGAGTTGAATCCCATGCAGTTTCTGGTCCTACGAGCAAGAGTTGTTTTCTGGGATGAAGAGTAACTATTGCGCTCCCATTGTCATACACAGTGCAAATAGCACTGGCGTCTGTTCCCAGCAAGTACAGTGTATTGGACTGAAGAGGATCTACTGTTCTTGTCAGTTTCCTAAACAGAATTGAACTAGATATGACCCGTGTGTGTAGGAAGCACAGTTCAATTGTTCTGAGCAAACTCACTGTTCTGGCGCTATAGGAAACACAGTAGAGTAGAAGAGTGCTCTTTCCTCAAAAGCAGAGTGTGTTTCTTGTAAGGCAAGCTAGCGTTTGTTTCCCAGTCCTAAATGGAGTTGAATCACATGCAGTTTCTGGTCCTACGAGCAAGAGTTGTTTTCTGGTAAGAAGAGTCACTATTGTGCTCCCATTGCCATACACAGTGCAAATAGCACTCGTGTCTGTTCCCAGCAAGTACAGTGTATTGGACTGAAGAGGAGCTACTGTTCTTGTCAGTTTCCTAAGCAGAGTTGAGCTAGATATGACCCGTGTGTGCAGGAAGCACAGTTCTTTTGTTCTGAGCAACCTCACTGTTTGGACCCCATAGGAAACACAGTAAAGTAGATGTGTGCCTTATTATCAAAAGCAGAGCGTGTTTCTTGTAAGGCGAGCCAGCGTTTGTTTCACAGTCCTAAATGGAGTTGAATCACATGCAGTTTCTGGTCCTACGAGCAAGAGTTTTTTTTTGGTAATAAGAGTCACTATTGCGCTCCCATTGTCATACACAGGGCAAATAGCACTGGCGTCTGTTCCCACCATGTACAGTGTATTGGACTGAATAGGATCTACTGTTCTTGTCAGGATCCTAAGCAGAGTTGAAGTAGATATGGCCCATGTGTGTAGGAAGCACAGTTCTTTTGTAGTCAGCAAGCTCACTGTTCTGGCCCTATAGGGAACACAGTAGAGTAGAAGAGTGCTCTTTCCACAAAAGCAGAGTGTGTTGCTTGTAAGTCGAGCTAGCGTTTGTTTCCCAGTCCTGAATGTAGTTGAATCACATGCCGTTTCTGGTCCTACGAGCAAGAATTGTTTTCTGGTAAGAAGAGTCACTATTGCGCTCCCATTGTCATACACAGTGCAAATAGCACTGGCGTCTGTCCCAGCAAGTACAGTGTATTGGACTGAAGAGGATCTACTGTTCTTGTCAGTTTCCTAAGCAGAATTTAACTAGATATGACCCGTGTGTGTAGGAAGCACAGTTCTTTTGTTCTGAGCAAGCTCACTGTTCTGGCGCTATAG